>NC_048569.1:70573941-70876941 GCF_013265735.2 Oncorhynchus mykiss | reverse complement strand
AATTCCTCTCATTAGATGGGACAATGCCCTTATGTTTGGCTGAGAAAATTGGAATCGATTGTAGAGAACAAAAAAAGAACCAGCTGAAATGAATCTGCTCAGTTTTGCAGATTAGACGATAATGCTCGATGTAGGGAGTTTGGACAATGCTGTGAAAAAAACATGGGAATAAAAAAACTCTAAAATAATACTCTACACACAGTTTCAGATTACATCCAGAGAAGGTTACATGATAATGCTCAGGTGGAGGCAGTTAATTGTTGCTGTCCAAATTGCCAAGAGCAATGTTATTTTCTAAGCAGCCTACCCAATTACATTTACCCTGGACAAAAGCCTGGAATGGAGCTCCCCCTTCGGAGTCATGGCCATTACCAACCTCTCACCTTTATCACATATATCTTTATGCATAATACTTGCCAAAGAGTATTTAAAAAGAGAGATCACAGAGATGTGGATGACCACAGTATCTCCAATTGAATGGTGCCAATTTGAGAAAATAATACTCCCTCTACTGCCTCCAATAGACAGGGATTAAGCATACCCCTATAAAGGTGTTCTGGAGAGTCTTTGCTGGGGCCCCTTGATATAGCTTTTCCAGCTCCACCTCAGCTGGAGGGCAGTTGGACCCAAAAAACAGTGGGGAGGGATGAAATGCAGAGCCCCACTTTGGCTAGTTGATTGGAATTCTGTTGACCATGTGTTTCCTCCTTGCACTGCACTGGGGGGGGGGGGGGGGGGGGGGACCACATTCTAGGAGAGTGTATGACTCTCAGCCCAGTTTGGCGACAGTGGATTAAAATACTTAAAATGTATAGGTGGTTTCTGTGTGGCATTGTCACATTATTGCAATGAACTGTTCTGCCCAGTGGACAGGAGCGATTCACTATGTCCAAAATGTTCTAAACATATTCCTAACTCTTTGTGTAACTTTTTTCTAGAAATCAGTTTAATGTGTGAAAACACTCTAGCCCCATAAAGAGTATCCATCCTAGAAACACCCTCTATGTGATACTGGTAACCCCACTGGTACCCTGTGTATGTAGCCAAGTTATCATTACTCATTGTGTATTTATTTTCTCCACCTGTTATTATTTTTCTGTTATTCCATTTTTTTCTCTCTGTATTGTTGGGAAGGGCCTGTAAGAAAGCATTTCAATGTTAGTCTACACTGGTTGTTTACGAAGCATGTGGCAAAAAACATTTGATTTGATTTGATATGATTTGATATTTCCACAGTCACAGAAGGCTGAGGCCCAGAGAAAGTATTACCCTACCCCCAACAGTGCCTTTCTTATCTAGTTCCACCATTTCCCATGTAACGTCTCCTTATTAGGTTTATATCTCCAACCAAAATGCTCCTATCTTAAAGATATTGTGGGTAGAATGAAAGTAGCAGTGTAATGTACAAACCAATGATGTCAGCTTGTTATTGACTCTCCAAGTTGAATGACTGAGCAAAGGATAGGGGGTGGGGTGGAATCTATCTATTGCAGTCAGTGACCAGCCAGGCAAAAGTGGGTTTACAAGCGAATGTGGGGGATGGGTGGGATCCTGCAGTCTCGTTTCCGCAGACAAAATCTCTCCCAGTAGCTGCGCAGCTTTTAAATAGTTTACAATAATCTCTCCCCTGTATTCTGATGAGAACTCAATTAGAATAGCTAGGAGCAGAGGCTGCCATTATGGACAAAGTGGAATGTCACGACAGAGATAATTGAGGGTAATGTTGAAATGGATAACATATTACAACCTCTCATAGCAAACAGAGGGTAGAATTCAAAAACTGTTTTGCTAAACGAAGGAGGGTGCAAATGTATTAAAAGGGGGGAAATACTAAATTACACATTACGTAACATGTTTCACAGGAAATGCTTCTCCGTTGCTGCCAAAACCACAGTCCTGACTCAAACTGCAAAGAGCAGAGGAGTTGGACGATCACATACGCTTTTCTCTCCCACCCCTCAGCACACAAGGAAAAAATATTCTGTGTTCATATTGTAATGAAACAGCAGGGAGCAGGTCTCGAACCATCGACCGTCGAGCCCGAGGTCCGGCGCGCTATCGACGGTGCCGCAAAAGCATGCTCGCACGGCAGAGTCGATTTCCTCGCTTATAAACCCAGGGTCGTTCTCCCTTCTTTCAGAGGGCACGTCCTCGCGCCTACAGGAACGCGCTCACCGACCAAGCACACGTGTCGTGGATGCAAGGTCCGATCACTTCTGATTCCTGCGCTTATAAACCCAGGGTCGTTACACTATGATCAAAATGAAATGTACATACAATCACACCATCTAAATTGATATTGAGTTATTTCTAACTCTATTTTACAATGATTTTACAATGATGGTGAGTTCACGTGCAACTGTACAATAACTTATTATTTGTCAAACTCACAAATTACTGAAACAACATGGAAGCATACTTACAAAACCTGCAAACAAAAAAACTGGTTTATCTATAAAAGCACAACCCATTTGTTTACATATTATGTAAAAGAAATCTCTATAAATAAAGATATTAATGCAGATCTCACAGGATGGCTTACATCGAAATTGCATAAACAATTACCAACTTGTATTATTTTGGTTTCAAATAAGAGCATTTTCTCTCTTCTATGCTATGTAGTTTCCTCTGTCTTCTCTCTGGAGGACAGTTAACTGTCTGAGTTAGATTTACCATTTGTAAATGTTAATGTACAGAGGTTTGGATCGATTCAGAAATAGAACAGCCCAGGCTCCACGCCTATTGACTGAAAGAAAAGTATGCAACCTCAAGCAGCACTTGGTTGTGCTCCTGAATAATTTATTCACTTATCTACAGTAGGAGTTTCAATCTTAATGATTTACGTTGCACTCAAATTATACCATATCACAGTATCTACATTACTGAGTTGTTATAAAGCTGTATTACACAAAATCCTTCTTTGCTAGAAACCGGAAATTCTCAAATAACTTTTCCTTGCCCTGTAATTATAATTTCCTTGCGCTATGTACAGGCATATCTAGATGCTGCAGACATTTCAAATACTAATTCTGTGCCATCACACAGAATTTATAGGCAGAGAGAAGAAATGTCTCCCTGTCAGTGGGGAAGGATGGTTGGGATGTAATCAATGGCTTGCATTGTCAGGGTTCGGCAAAGGGCATCTACTGGCTCTGCTGTTTAGATGGCCAGGGTCACGTAAAGTTGTGGAGACCTCCTAGGGGCTATAGATCTATTGAACAGGGCACTGAAACGTCATTAGTTGAAAGAGAAAATGTAACTCTGTTGGGCGAAATACAGCATGTACAATCAAAGCAGAAAGATTTGTGACCCGTTGCCATGAAAACAGGGCAACCAGTGGATCACAAACATTGTAAATACCACCAATATTTATCTGTTTACTCATCTTCCCCTACTATTCATACTACAACTATTTGCACATTGTTAAACACACTGTACATAGCTGATAATTTAACATTTAAAACCTTTGAGTGCAATGTTTACTGTACATTTTTTAAATGTTTTTTTGTTGATGTTGATTTTTGTTTCTTCTCACTTCTGTTTCTTCTTTATTTGACTTGATTTGTCAATGTAAACATGTTTCCCATGCCAATAAAGCCTGATTGAATTGAAAAGGGGGGATCGTTTTCTCTCTCCATCTCACTGTCACACACACACACACCATCATGCAATACAACAATACAAATCATACAGTATTTTACACATCATGATATGACCATGGATTCCTGAAGACTATTGCTAGAGCCTTCTCCTGAGATCCCAGCGAGGGGTGAGATGTCTGAAAATAACTGCCTTACTTCTTCTCCTCTTTTCCCTACCACTGTTCACTTGTCTCTCCCTGGTGTGTGCCGTAATGGGCATTACACTGGCAGTCCTCTGCCCAGAGGAGCTTCAGACTCTACTCTGCCTCTCATCACTCCCCCGCTTTGTTTCCAGAGACTCCCTCCTCAGTGCTTTTGAGTTGTCTCAAACAGCTCATTCTTATCTTGTCTCTACTCTCTATCCTCACCTCACTGGCCTATTCACCCAAGACTAAAATGTAGATTTATGATTCCAACCTACAAAGCTAAATAGAGATCTGAATATCCTCCTTATCTAAATCTTGTAGGGGTTGGGAGTGTGTTGGTGACATGAAACCTTAAGCATAATAGGGCTATCATTTAAAGATGTTGCATGTTACATTTCAGCAAACTATATTAGGCATGCTCTCTTACTTTACAGTATCATGCTAAAAACAAAAACATCTGTTGGAGGGGTGTGAACTATTATAATATTATTCATGTTTTCAACCAATGAGAATGAGAGCCAATCTTGAAACAGGAAGACCCTGCAGTTTGTACACGTGTAACAGAGTATCCTTTCCCTATCCCGACCTGGGGTGCGTTCAGTTCGATTCAATGTTTGCTAAGTTGTGTGACGGTTTCTACAGAATTACATTTTTCCCTAAAAGTTTTTCAATGTTCTTGAACATACTTCAGAGGTGGAGGCTCCACTTTTGAGGTGGAGGCTTCTGAGGGGAGGATGGATCATAATAATACCCGGAATGGAGTGAATGAATGGTATCAAACACATGAAAACCCCCAAAATATTTTGACACCATTCCATTGACTCCATTATTATGAGCCATCCTCCCCTCAACAGTCTCCATTTTTGATGTATTTAAAGGGTAGCGGTGCATTTTGAACCCAAAACCTAGTTAGCTGTGTGTGCACTAGTAGTGGCCAATAATATTGTTCAATAATTTCTAATCATATAATGCCACAATCCAACAAAGATCCTGCTTACATCAATGTAGGCCTTTAGAAACAACCAGTGGTTAGGCCTAGATTAGATTGTTTGTTAGTTAGACTGTTATTTATACATGATCATAACCAGAGTAATTAGATCAGGACAGGCATCATTATTCTTAACATTGGATATTTTTTTGCTGTTGTGTATTTGTATCATCATAGCTAGTTTTTTCTGTGGAACTGGGACTGGAACATCTGTTCATTAGCACCATCTTGTTTTAAAGGTCCAATGCAGCTGTTTTGATCTCAATGTCAAATCATTTCTGGGTAACACTGAAGTACCTTAGTGTGGTTTGTTTTCAATTAAAATTATCAAAAACTAAAATGATCAAAAACAAACAAAAATAGCTTCTTAGCCATTTCTCAAGCAAACATGTAGCGAAGACTGTCTGGGAGTGTTCTGAGTGGGGAGGGGAAAACGGCAAATTTGCTGTTATTGGCAGAGAAGTTAGGAACTCTCTTTCTTATTGGTGTATTAACTAATTTGCCGCCTTGTGAGGCAGGCCAAAACTATCCCACCAAAACAGGCTGAAATTTCAGGCGGTCTTTTCAAACAGCTCTTATACTTAAAGGGTGTTATCATAATTTTCACAATTTCACAGAATTATTCCAACCTTAGTGTGGAAATATATAAACTCAGCAAAAAAAAACATCCCTTTTTCAGGACCCTGTCTTTCAAAGGCAATTAATAAAAATCCAAATAACTTCACAGATCTTCATTGTAAAGGGGTTAAACACTTTTTCCCATGCTTGTTAAATGAACCATAAATAATTAATGAACATGCACCTGTGGAACGGTCGTTAAGACACTAACAGCTTACAGATGGTAGGCAGTTAAGGTCACAGTTATGAAAACTTAGGACACTAAAGAGGCCTTTCTACTGACTGAAAAACACCAAAAGAAAGATGCCCAGGGTCCCTGCTCATCTCTGTGAATATGCCTTAGGCATGCTGCAAGGATGCATGAGGACTGCAGATGTTTATGTCTCAATTGTTGAATCTTAATCTTAATAATCTACAAATATTTTCAAATTTTAAGTTTGCTGAAAATAAACACAGTTGACAGTGAGAGGACGTTTACATTTTTGCTGAGTTTACGTATATATATATATATATATATATATCAAAAAAGATGATTCTCCTATGTTATATATTATTATCATCTTTTTTGACTGCACTGGGCCTGTAACAGGTCAAACCAATTTTTACATCTACCATAATTCACATCTATTTAGCTTCCAAGAATAGATGGTTAACTTGATAGCTCACTAGCAAGCTAACTTAACAATTTAGCATTGTGCTACATCATCCTGGCACTGCCACCCCGTTTTACTGCAGTTTAGACCCTTCTTTGGGAAGTCGTTCAACTTTAATTTCCAAAAATATTTTTTTTTTGTAGATTTAGTAGCTAGCTGTTTAGGCAAGACACAACAGTGGTATTGAAAAATGCACCAGATGTTTTTTTGTTATGTTTTTACATAATTCACCTATTTCAGACCAGTGTGTGATAAATGATGTTGTAGATATTAGCATTCTTTTATAGAGATTTCTGCATCTGCGACAAAAATGTGTTTAGTGCTCTAATGTGTATTTTCTATAAAGACTATTTCAACAACATCAGGTATATAGGTACATAAAGCACTGCTTTATACTGCGACACTTATTTTAATGTTTTTGTGTCCTCCAGTTTCTACCTAACTGCAGAGAATTGGCTGCCTCATTTTTGCCTGGAGAGTCACCTCCTCAGTGTTTCAGTGTCTGAAGCCGTTGGCTGGTTGTGAACCGTTTGGCTCTTTCTCCACTAGCAAGCAACCTCACAATGTACCCCAATTGCTCTTCAATGTAATTTTTTAAAAGGATTTATCAAATGCTACACTTATGTAATCAAAACACATGGCTCATTTGGGATTTTAACTACCAAGCTGCCATCTCGGAGTAGACTTATAACGCTTTATTGTGACTATATTTTAGAAAATAGCGGTGGAGGAGGAGATTCCATATAAGGAGCACAGCAGAGAAGGCACCCCTTGTGTAATCTGGGCATTTAAGTAAGTGTTTTCTTGGCTTTTCTCGTGATTGTAGGTCATATACAATACACTACGAGACGCATTCATTGTACACTATTGTTTGTAGGTGGTTATGATCAATTGTTTCAGTGTCACGGACATTTATTTTGGTGATTTCACAAAGGTGGGGGATGGGCAGCGTCAGCGTGTGTCCGCGCGCGCATGTGTATGAATGTGTGTGTATGTAAATATGTGCGCGTGTGGTGACTAGAAGCTTGCTTCCTACGCCTGTCTACAACTTCACAGGCTGTGAAAGGTTGTTTGTTAGCCACTTTAAATGTATGATGATGATGATGATTATCATCACTGCCAAGCATTTTAGCGAAACCATTAGAAAAGTTTTATCAGAGGGGTTGAAAACAGATTTGTAGCCACAAATCTAGCTGTTAATGTAAGCTTTGTTGTGACACATGGACACAAATAAGCATGTTACACCATTAACTGGCTAGCAAAACAAAATGGATTTGGATATGTGGAAACATTTATTTAGGCGCATGTTAACTTATACATCATAATAATAATAATAAAGAAACAAAATCAGAGCTTATTGACAATTCAGCAATCTAACACATGAGTGTGGGGGAAGGGAACTCCGATTCAGAGAGTGCTGCTCTAGTGGCGCATTTACCCGGTGTGTTACCCAAAAGGCTCAGACTTTTCTGTTTCCTTCTGCACCTTGTCGCACTAGGCCATGGCTCTGGCGGACCTGCTCTCACTTGGGGCCAAAGCCAGACCACTGGTACTTTTCAGCTTTCATTTCATAACAATAGCTCACTGAACTTGAACACCTTTTCACAAGGCAAATGTTTTGAAAATGCAGAGGTTGTTGAGCCTGCTTTTTAGAAGTCCTCAGTGCCAGCCCTAGCTATGGCAACACCATTTCACTAGCATAACATAAGGGTGTATACACTACTAGTGTAACTGGTGTTATAGTCGAAAAGCAGCATAGCTCAACTTAATGACACAGCAATAGCCTAGTTTATGTCCAGGGATGCTGCCACATGTTGACTCCAATGCTTCCCACAGTTGTATCAAGAATGGTTCACCACCCAAAGGACATCCAGCCAACTTGACACAACTGTGGGACGCATTGGAGTCGACATGGGCCAGCATACCTGTGGAAACTGTTGCGTGTGAAAAACCCAGCAGCATTGCCGTTCTTGACACAAACCGGTCCGCCTGTCACATACTACCATACCCTGTTGAAAGGCTCTTAAATATGTTGTCTTGCCCATTCACCCTCATGCACAATCCGTCTGTCTCAAGGCTTAAAAATCCATAATTAACCTGACTCCTCCCCTTCATCTACACTGACAGAAGTGGATTTAATAAGTGACATCAAGAAGAGATCATAGCTTTAACCAGGATACACCTGGTCAGTCTGTCATGGAAAGAGAAGATGTTCCTAATATTTTGTTCACTCAGTGTATATTCCAGTTGTATTGCTTGACCTAAGAATTTATATTGAATTGAAATGTTGCAGGTAAACCTAGCTCCTGTTTAAGATGGTATTGACCCAGTATTGTCTGACCACTATGCTTTATTATATTATGGGGATATTCAATCAATATTAAAACAATAGAACAAAGGCCTAACACAACACTAGTCTAGTTAATGATCTGCTTTATACACAAGATGCCTATATTCATACTTCATATAGACATTAAGTTGATCATATTTACATAGCTTAAAGTCTCACCCTCTTACTAGCTAGTGGTGGACTAGCTCAGTTATGTAACAGGTGCTTGACAGTAGACTGAAGGAACATGTGGGGGAGGGGTGGGATGAGTGGATTTCAGTTCTTCAGCTGCAGTTCTTTGTTTCATAGATTGCCAGGACCTTGCCAGGACCATGACAGAACAAGACATAAATACAAAATCATCTATCAATAGTTCTCATACCAAATCATATTTAATTTAAATGGCACACATAGGCTGAGAATTTAACAATCAGAAATACAGTCAGAAATATGATCTTAGTTCAGGCTAGTTCTTATTGTGTGTTCACATGCTTTATAATTGGAAACTTGGGACTACTGATGAAACTCCCGTATAAGCCAAACTCCATGTGCGCTTCCAATTTGGGAATACTAGTGGGAAACTTGGATAGCGTCGTTGTACCCCACGTTTCCCAGTTAGGCTAGACAGTTCAGAATTTTCTTCTTGCAAGGAGCATGTGAACGCAACCTTACACCAATAGGCTATATGACAGTTGGTTTGTTTTAAACCTTCACAATGAGCCTTATTTAGCCTAAATAATGTATTGAGCCAAAGGGAAATCAAGTGACATGACTGACAGAGCTAGACTTAGCCTAGGCCCAATAGTAATAATGCTGACCTCTACGCTAATTTGAAGGGGGTTCAGCTTGGAAGGAATGATGAAGCTCCGTTGAGGGTTAGGATAAATATAAAGATATAATGCGTAGCTAGAGAGATGAGAAGTTAACTCTTCTTCATAAGCTAATATAAATCAGTGCCAGGCTGTGTGTTGGGGACCTTTCCGTTGCTCTGTAATTAGTTTTTCCTCTGGGGAGGCCCAGTGAGACAAACAGCAGCAGCAGCCCCTCTCCTCTTCTCTCCCTGTTGACACTTATCACATGGTGTGTGTTGTGACCCCAGAGGTCAAGTTTAACATGCTGAATGCCCCTGAACCCAGAGCACCCTCCCACTTTAGAGTAGTGCCTCTAAGTCCCAAGGCATACCTTCCCTGTGCTTGAAGCGATCTTTGCTGACTGTGTGATAGGTGATGGCCTCTGTGATTTCTGTGTCCATGGAATGTTTTTTGTAGGTCGTGACACGTGAACACCGGCAATCATTTCCTGTTTAACGTAGGTGGGTGGTAGTGGCTGAGGGGCTTTGCTGCTGTCAGTCGCTTTATTTTTACCATGCTATCGTCATAAATGAGGGGATGGTTCTTCTTCAAATGATTTCATATATTTGTCGTGTTTCCTCTTGTTGTCGCCACAATGCTGAAGTACTTTGTAACAACAGTTGCATTTGGTTGACATTGGTTTGCCTGTAGCTGAAATACTGCCGTACCACCAAATCGACTTTCTCGTTAGCACTAGCAGGACTCGTGTTTCTGACACACACAGAGGTAAAGCCACATTGTTTCTAAACCTGTACTGTATTTGGTAAAGCCCTTTCTCTCCTCACCAGCATCTAACTGTACACTCCAAGCGGGGATGCTTATGATTGGCCAGCATGTGCGGGCCATGCAGAGTGAGAACCCACTTACGATTGGTTAGCATCCTCTGTGCATGTACAGAGTGAATGAACGGGGAGTCTAGAGCATCTCATTGTAAGAGGTACCAAAGTAGTTATTGTTGTATTAACACAGTTTCTAAGAAAGGAGAAAATCGCAGCCTCTTGCAATATGGATATTGCACTTGTCAATATCACAATTTTGATCAGAATAGTGAAACACGCTGGGAATAATGATTGTATTGGTCAAGCAGAGCGATCAATGGAGGAGGAGGAGGCAGCTTTTCTTTGGAGCACATTAAATCTAGGTCAATGTGCAAAACATTTTTTTTTTTTTTTACAGCGAATTAAGGATACAGGCAGGTTTAGGGCACTAATCAATATACATCACAGAAATTCAGCATTACAGCGTGATATACATTTAAAGGCAATGTTTCTGTATTAGCGGAGACGGCATTCATGGTAAACGCTGCAGATGGCGGCTCAATTGGAAATTACTTTAACATTTGTATCGTCCAATTTGTAACGCTTCAGCGATACAGATTGAATAGATCCCTTACTTTTAGCTAGCAGCAGTAAGCTAAGAATGACCTGCTTGGTGCCAAAGGCTGTGTTTACATGGGCTGGTCTTTTAGATGGTGTGCACAACTTCCTGAGAAGTCTGACCTAATATTAGAAATCACGTGAATCATATGAACCAGTCAAGGACTGTATGCCATACCAATCAAATGGTAGTCTCTTATTTCACTGACCTGAGTTTAGGACTAATAAAGGAGGAGTAGACCTACAGTATATTCACATGAGTGGCGCAGCGGTCTAAGGTGCTGCATCTCAGACATCTCAGTTCGATCCTGGGCTGTGTCACAACCAGCCATGATTGGGAGTCCCATAGGGCGGCGCACAATTGGCCCAGTGTCGCCTGGGTTAAGGTTTGGCCGGGGTAGGTCATTGTAAATAAGAACTTGTTCTTAACTGACTTGCCTAGTTAACTACGTTTTTTTTAAAAGTGCTAGTTGATTGGCTATGATCCTCATATCCTTTATTTTCAACCAAGAGGAGAGGTGTTCTATTTAGGCCTAAACTTGAGCACTTTTCTTTGGAGCACATTAAATCTAGGCCAATGTGCAAAACATTGCCGATTCTGTGCTATCTATTAAATTGAACTAAAGTTATCAATGATTTAGCATAGACCAGCAAAGTAGAGGGTGGTAATTGACCATTGAAGGTGACTTTAGATTGTCTTCCCATGGGTATCAAAAAATGTGTTGCACAAGTTAAACAGTGAAACCTTCATGTCCATTATTAGGATTATCTAATTTAAATTTCTGACTCGCATGAAATAGCCTGGTGGTTGTATACTGTACAATGAACTACAAACCTTGTGAATGATGAGCCAAAGTCTAGATTCCAGAATCAGGGAAGTAGGCTATAAGTCAAACACAATAACTAAACAAACACAGCAGAATGTATGCTGCAATGAAAATATAGCAAGCTACCAAACACGTTAAACTGCTATTTAATGACATGCTGGGTCTGTAGGATCTCGCTCTTCCTGTGCTGAGCCAAGTAGTCTGACTCGCTTGCTAAGCATTTCCAGGATCTGTATACGTCCAGTAAAATGCTAGCCTACCTTTGCCCATCTTAGAAACTCTGCTATGGAATGTGATCTGTGCTGCGATAACAGCGGGGGAAGGAAAGGGAGAGGAGGAGTTCCCTTACTCATCGGTCATGTAGGCCATCACTTACAACATCTCTTAAAGCTTTAATTAAATACTAATCCCTGGGGTATACTGTATTGACTCTCATCAAATAGCAAGAGGATCCCCTCTCTTAGCACCTTTTCATCTGAAAACTGTGTTACTTAGGCTAGGCTATTTACTGATTTTTGGCATCAAGGACCATCCTGCTTCGGCTTATTAGTTAGACAAATCTAAAGGCTCTAATTTAGTGAACCGTATACTGTTGCTTGCTGAAGTAGTATGGAGAAGCAGACTTGAAGATTAGAATTGGTTGACTTCTGTTTGTGGGTTAGCCTTACACTAAAGGTTGAGTGAAATGGCAATTTAGTTTAACGCTTATTAATGTATTCTAATCAGAATCTCTTTCTTTTGTCCTCAGACTGAAGAAGGATACTGTCATACTTGAATGACGTTCGGGCACATGGTAAGCACATTGACCTCCCTCTATAACCAAGCTGATATCTGAGCTAAATCTTGAAAGTTGATTTTCATAAATGCCTGCTTGTACTATCAAAGCTGTTGTATTGTGAGTAAGGAATTAAGGAGGCTACAAGCAAAAGGTAGACTTGTTGCACCCACTGAATGATCTAGTGTTGTCACGATACAAGAATTTGGACTTCAATACCAGGTTTAGTATCACAATACTCGATACCGAAACGATACTCGATACCAAGACGATACTTTAAACCGAAACGATACTCGATACCAAGACGATACTTTAAACCGAAACGATACTCGATACCAAGACGATACTTTAAACCGAAACGATACTCGATACCAAGACGATACTTTAAACCGAAACGATACTCGATACCAAGACGATACTTTAAACCGAAACGATACTCGATACCAAGACGATACTTTAAACCGAAACGATACTCGATACCAAGACGATACTTTAAACCGAAACGATACTCGATACCAAGACGATACTTTAAACCGAAACGATACTCGATACCAAGACGATACTTTAAACCGAAACGATACTCGATACCAAGACGATACTTTAAACCGAAACGATACTCGATACCAAGACGATACTTTAAACCGAAACGATACTCGATACCAAGACAATACTTTAAACCGAAACGATACTCGATACCAAGACGATACTTTAAACCGAAACGATACTCGATACCAAGACGATACTTTAAACCGAAACGATACTCGATACCAAGACGATACTTTAAACCGAAACGATACCAGGGCAAAAAACTGAAAGCGTATTAGCTCAAGTCACAGAATAACCACTGAGCTTTTTTTTATTAACATTGAACAATATGTTGATAGTTGATAGAACTAAAATAACAGCTTGAATATCTTCTATTATATATGCCATTTCATAAAAAAATAACACCATATTAATAACAGAAGAACTGAGACTCAAAGCACACTAAATAATTTGACTAATTACGTCTAAACTGTTTTAGAATGTAATTTGATACATATCAGGGTTAATTCAATCTATGACCATAATATTGGGGCAAATGACATTCCTTACAGGTAAATAATTGAATCTATTTAATGAATAATTTAGTTCCAAAATGACAAACAATTTGAAGCTAATTACTGAAGCTTTTACAGTGCATTCGGGAAGTATTCAGACCACTTGACTTTTTGCAAAAAATATTTACTTTACAGCCTTACTCTAAAATGGATTACATTTTTCCCCCTCATCAATCTACACACAATACCCTATAATGACAAAGCAAAACAGGCTTTTAGACATTTTTGCAATGTACAATATCAGTCTGGTGCAGTGGTTGAAGTGCTTTCTTTTAATATTGCCTTTGAACGACAGAAGGCTTTATGTAGCAGTCAACAGAAAGCTTTGCATGCTGACCAGACCGCTCACGCGTATGTTGATTTTGTCCATCCACACCAGACTTGATCAGGACACGCAGGTTGAAATATAAAAACAAACTCTGAACCAACTATATTAATTTGGGGACAGGTTGAAAAGCATTAAACATTTATGGCAATTTAGCTAGCTAGCTAGCTTGCTGTTGCTAGCTCATTTTATTTTACCTGAAATGCACAAGGTCTTCTACTCCGACAATTAATCCACAGATAGAAGGGTAAACCGAGTACTAGAAACAAAATCTCTCCTCCTTCAGTCTTATTTTTCTTCTTTGGACTTCATATGGCGGTTGGCAACCAACTTTAAGGTGCATTACCACCACCAACTGAATTGTGGACCTCAGTTCACCTTTCAATCACCCACGTGTGTATATACTCCTAAAACCAATGAGGAGATGGGTGAGGCGGGACTTGTAGCGCATCAAGTGTCACAAATATAACCAAGTTCTATTTTAGCGCCTGGCTACGCAGTGTGGGTGCAATGATTGAATAACATGTGAATTTTACATGTCAGCCTGAAGTCAGATGTACTTTGATATAAGTAGCCTTTTTTTTACTCGAATGTTGCAGCTAGGCCTATATTCACAAATGCGAGTGAAATGCATGCAATGTGGAGTCCTGACCATCCGCCAACGTGGCTGGTGAAATACTTACGCGCCATCATTTTAGGCACTGTTCCTGCTGCTATTGTCTCTTTTGCAAGACAGCAATATGTATTTTTTGAGTGTACTCAGTGAGCGGTGGATTTAATCTGAGCTTTATTAGGAAGCGTTAGCTTTTTACCTTGAGACCCTAAAATGTTTTTGGGATGATCTTCATAAAGTTTTGATTAAAAACATTCTCAACTGTAACCAGGTTTCCATCCAACCTTTTTATGTGAGTAAAGTATGTTGGATAAAAAAATGTCACGACAGGCCTGATAGAAAAAGCAAATTTGTCTATAAACTTTCCATATGTCGACAAAACAAAATACGTTAAACAAGGTGAGATCTTTTTGTTTCTGTAAAATGTATTATCTGAGAAATGGCGGTGGAAACGCGGTTATGCGCAAATATTGATATAATAACCATCATCGAAGTAAACTTGGAGTCACGTGATATGTAGTCTGGTCCTCCCACTACGACTCGGGAAAGCATGCAGTTTATTATGCTACAGATAAGGATATGATGAATTTCACAGTGTGGTAAAAGTGCAAGGTAATGAGCCTGATGCTGCTTTCCAATAAATACAAATGTTCTGTTGACATTGTAAGTAAACAAAATTGTGCCTTGAATAAATGCATCAAGCATGCTGTTGGCTAAACCAACAAGCTCTCACAGTCTCACTGCAGAGTTAGACGTTTATCCACGCTTCTCCAAAGTCAAATTTCGAAGTTGCTCCAAATGTCAAATTCGGAAAGTTAAGGTTTTGGATATTAGCTTTAGACACTCATTCCGAATTGTTAAGGTAAGGGATAAGGTTTGGGATAGGGTTAAAACAAAAAACTAGTGTCCACCGTTGGGATCGAAACTTCTGATCCAGAATCATGGGATTACTTGATGGTAATAGCGCTCACTGTTGCCCCTGGTGGCCTGTTTTAAAGGCATTTCCTGACATCCAATTTCAAAGTCACTTTTGAGTGATCTGCCTGGGCTAAACAGGCCTAAATATACTATAAAGCAGGGATCATCAACTAGATTCAGGCCAATTTTTTTTTTCTTGAGTGGATGGTCAGGGGGCCCGGAACGTAATTACAAATAATTTGTTGGCTCGTGAATTTGTCTGCAAGAAGGCCGAACAGATACCTGGTTGGAACTTCCCCTTTTCCTCCAGAACAGTTAACTCCAGAGTTATTTGGGACATGAGTTAATAACTCCAGAGTTATTTGGGACATGGATTCTACAAGGTGTGGTGTTCAAACATTGATCAATTGGAATCAATGGACCTAACTTGTGCCAGGAAAACATTCCCCATACCATTACACCACTGCCACCAGCCTGTATTGTTCACACCAGGCAGGATGTGCCATGGACTCATGCTGCTTACGCCAAATCCTGACTCTGCCATCAGCATGACGCAACATGAACCGGGATTTGTCGGATTAGGGGCCGCTTCTTCTTGTTGTTAGCTGATGGAAGTGGAACCCGGTGTGGTCGTCTGCTGCAATAGCCCAACCAACGAGTTGTGCGTTCCGAGATGCCGTTCTGCACACCGCTGTTTTACTGCTCCATTATTTTCCTGTTTGTGGCCTGCCTGCTAGCTTGCATGATTCTTGGCATTCTCCTTCGACCATGCTGTTTTTGCCCACAGGACTGCCGCTGACTGGATGTTTTTTGTTTGTCTCACTATTCTCTGTAAACCCTAGACACTGTCGTGCGTGAATAGCCCAGGAGGCTGGCTGTTTCTGAGATACTGGAAATGGTGTGCCCGGCGCCTAGCACCGACGATCATACCACGCTCAGTCACTTAGGTCACTCGCTTTGCCCATTCTAACGTTCAATCGAACAGTAACTGGATGCCTGTCTGCCTTTTATATAGCAATCCACGGCCACGTGACTGTCTGTAGGATCAAACCATTTTTCGTGAACAAGGTGGTACCTGAGACACTGGCAACTGAGTGTGTATATCTCTATTATGCATGGGAATACTTTGGAACAGATTTCCAAAATTAAAATCACTTGGAGCGGATTTTCTGGTGTTTTTAGTCTAATGTCCAGAAATAAAAATCTGAACTTGTGGGGCCAAATAAAATCAGTTCTGCCAGTTGGGGATCCCTGCTCTAAAGATATTAAAGATAGCTTGGCAAGTGTATGGCAGACAGACCATGCAGCATGTTTTCCGTTCCCAAATAGCCGAGATATCCAACATAATCTCATAACCATTTAACATACAAAAGAGGCTTTGACATTTTGTAGTGCTGCAGTATGTTTGTCAATTGCTTATTTTTGACCCTCTGTTTGTCTTGCAGGTTGTGAAACTGGTAGACTGTGCCCTTTCAAAACATATTTGTTGTGAAAACAGACTTACTACTGTGGTAAGTAGCCTGTAGGAAGCTACAGATAATAATGTTTATTGGTCTGCATTTTGGGCTAAATGCTGTGTAATCAGCCTTAATTTCTGGGTAGGATTTTCTCTTTTTATTGGATGGCTTTGTCTTTGTTCCTCAGCTCTGTGAGCATAGATGTGACAATTGTCATTGTAGTGTAGCCTAGTTACTGGGGAAAGGAAAAGCTCTATGGGCTATGGCTATGAGCGCTGTAGTGAATGGATACTAGGCAGGATGGAGAGAGAGGGATGTAAGGTCCCTCTTGCATACCTCACTCAGGCACGATCAAGGTTTCATAAAACACAGGTCTACCCTTGCGGTTTGTATGCCGATGTGGGAGCGATGGATCAGCGATGGATAAATGGATCATAAATGTGCTCTTGACATTGGGATTTATATGCTAGCACACTAAGTATGTGGATACCGCTTCAAATGAGTGGATTCTGCTATTTCAGCCACTCCCATTGATGACAGGTGTATAAAATCAAGCACACAGCCATGTAATCTCCATAGACAAACATTGACAGTAGAATGGCCCATACTGAAGACCTCAGTGAATTTCAACATGGCACCGTCATAGGATGCCACCTTTCCAACAAGCTGCCCCGGTCAACTGTAAGTGCTGTTATTGTGAAGTAGAAATATCTAGGAGCAACAACGGCTCAGCTGCGAAGTGGTAAGCCACACAAGCTAACAACCGCCACGTGCTGAAGTGCATGGCGTGTTGAAATCGGCTGTTGCAACACTCACTACCGAGTTCCAAACTGCCTCTGGAAGCAACGTCAGCAGAAGAATGTCAGCACGTTACCAGCCCCAATGCATAGTGCCAACTGTAAAGGTTGGTGGAGGAGGAATAATGGTCTGGGGCTGTTTTTCATGGTTCAGGCTAGACCCCTTAGTTCCAGTGAAGGGATATCTTAATGTGACAGCATACAATGACATTCTAGATGATTCTGTGCTTCCAACTTTGTGCACAAAGCGAACCATACAGAAATGGTTTGTCGAGATCGGTGTGGAAGAACTTGACTGGCACTTTGCCAAGTGCTAAGAAACTGATTAGCGATAAGATGATGATAACATTTGGAATGAATGTGATTTGCATTTTTGTCCTTTGCAACATTTTACACTGAGAATCTTAAGTTTTTGGGGTCTTTTGTCTTCATCAGTTAAAAATACAGTATGTAAGAACTCAATGTGGCGTTGTCAAGGCTACTATGCAATTAACTTCCAATTCCAACAGCATTGTGCACATGTTGGCTATGTTAAGGCCTGTACTTCATCATTCCAAAGGTGCACATTCACCATTTCAATGTATGGATTGAGTCAGTGTGGGGAAGTTGATTAGACTGTAATGTGAAAGGATCTAGCACTCCAGTGGATTACACACGTTCACCACAAAGTTACGTGATGGCAAGTCGATGTACTTACATGGCAATTAGCCATCCACTAGGGACAATGTGAGTGACTGTTAACACCTAGTATGCTCACAACGAGCTAGGGCTTTGTGGATGGGGTTGAGGAAGACCTAAATCGTGAGCTACGGCTCCGAACATTGTGGGTTCAGTCCCAGTGCAAGGCACAATTTTTTTTATTTAGTCTTCTTTTATTTAATTTTTTTGACCTTAACCACTTGGAATGAATGCCTAAACTTAGCCCCCAAGGTTAGTTTCAGTTTGATTAGTTGACTGGCAGCTGACATGTGGATTCATATTTGGAGGTTAAGAAGTTTGAAATGGGGGGTCGCTATTTGATCATAATTCTGGAGGCTGCGTTTTGTGAAAACCAAGCTACTTTTTGTCTGGTGAGTCCAGCAGTATCAGATGCAGAATGACCTGTAGCCTGATGAATGTTGGCATGACCACTGATCCAGGAGAATAGTCTGCTGGAGAGATGGGAGCTGTAAAATGGAAATACAGCATCATACTGACCAGTCTGTTAAAAAGTCTATACAGGTCCACAATCCACCTCCATCGTTTTTAAGCTCATTCAGTGAGGTTCAGTGCCCTGACAATATGATAATCTTGCAGTTTTAAGGGTCGATGCATTGGAAGGTGAGGCACGACACTATCTCCGCTTCTCTAATCATTTAACAAATCACCTTCATTTCCTAAAATGCTTCATTTCTTAGAGAGGATGTATTTCTTTGTAAACACTGTTGCTCCCAATTCCATCCAGTGAAACTACAGAATGTAGACTGGATGCAGATATAATCACACCTTCTTATGTAGGCTAGGCTGTTGGTGTAGAATGCATATTATTGCAGTGTGAGCATACATAGAATGTCTGAGGTAGGCTAAACTATACTGAATGTGTCTCAAACTATGTCAAACTCTGATGTTCTTTTTGACCTCAAGGAATCCAGAAATGTCACACCTCTACATAGGAGCATGTTATGACTGCATTTCCTTTGAGCTCAACGCTATCTGTGTGCCAGAGATAAAATAAGTTTGCTTCTGAGTATGTCAGTGTTCACACCACACTAGTAGGACTCACTGACAAATGACCTTGATGTACCATAGCGCTTCCATTTCCCACTCTTTCAGTTGAGATGTCAACTAGGTTTTACATGGAACCCGTTGCCTTTTGCAAAGCCTATATCAGTCTATTATTAGCACAGCATGGCAACAGTTCTGCCTGTGTTTTGATTTAGGCCTATGTTTTTACTGATGTCAGCAACATGATTGGTTTTGTCTGTTTAGCTGCGAATTTGTATAAACTAGGCATATATGGTAAATCGGTGCATCAGTGATGAATCAGTGAGTGTGGCAAATATTGACAAAAACAGTGTTCATGTGAGAAATGTGTGCAGACAGAGGTTGACTAGCTACCAAAAGAGTGGGATTGTAGCAGTTTATATTGCTTTTGCTCATTTACCCATGTCCCAAGTTAACCACAAATGCAGCAGACAGGCATGCCATTACCATCTGTCACCTTAGAGCAGCGAACAGCCTTCCAAATGGTAGGGGGATGGGATCTGCAACCTATGTTAAAACCACAAGTTGACATTACCTCATTAGTTTTTTTTGCAGACCCTAACCTGCTATAGGCTGTATTAATCTCTGGTCAATATTGCATTTTGCAAGGTAATTTTCAATATAGGTTCAAGCTGTGTGTTAATAAATTTCCTTGATTCTTTGAAAATGTCCAGCCAGGATGTAATTGGTTCAGCTTTTATCAGCTTTTAGATCAGGCTGCAGTCCGTGAAGTTTGTTGATAGCATGTCTGCACATTGGAGGTTTGGCTGAGTGACACATTCCTTAGGGAAAAAGTGCAGTGGATTTTTTTGTTGTGTTTTTTTATTATGTAAGATACATATTCAATAGGCCTAAATAATTAGATTTGCACTTTTCTACACCCTGAAAGATAAGAAGCCTTTGACTTTGGTTCTGACTTTTTAAGTCTAGAGGGAAATGGAAATGATGCAGGCCCTACTGTGCGAGCAGATGTGTGCTCTGCCAATATACTGTATAGCCTAGCCATTGACAACACATAGCGATACTTTTTTTTGTGTGTGGGGGGAGGAGGGTAGATCAGCTTTAATATTGCAGATTGTGGCTACTAGAAATGTAGTTATCTGCATCATTTCCAATACCCCATATATTTGTTGGTAGATATCTATGTTTACCCACCACATCCATCTTTAATCTGCTGTGACACTGCCAGCGTGTGGCATGTAGGCCAAATGTGTGTGCCCATATGTGTGTGCATTTGTGTTTTCATCTGTGTGTGTGTGTATATGTGTAGCCTACTTTTTAGCTCGATTTAAAGCATTCTGAGAAAAGCCGCTCTGTCTCAGTGTGAAACAATAGTTGTGGCTACAAAGTGAGTCAGCTCGGCTCCATAGGCAATGTGCATGTTATGTTCTATTAGAGCTGAGCGATATGACCAAAAATACATATTGCGATAAATTGCCTGAATTGATGCAATAACGATAATAGAACGCTAAATTTATAACATTAATGTGCACCACCGTTTTTAAAATTGTATTATCCTTTTAACTACTACAACTAGTTTGATGGTTGTAGCCATCAATTGTCCCATTAACAATCACCCATATTAGCAAACGTATTTCATTTCAAACGTCACATTTCTCTAGTATAGGCTACTTATCGTAATGAACAATATCAGAAAATTGCCTGTGAAAACTGATTTGTATGGTCAGTGTCAATCATTTTCGGTTTATCGTCCCAGCTCTACAGTGGGTACAGAAAGTCACCACCCCCTTTTAAAATGTTCACCTTTTGTTGCCTTACAGCCTGAAACGAAAACGCATAAAATCAGACTTTTTTCGGCTTTATTTACACACAATATCCAAGTGAATTGGCAAAGAAGTTACTGTGTAAATGTATTACAATTAAAACCGTAAAATACCCTATTTGGATAAGTGAACACCACCCTGAGTTATTACTTGGTGGAACCAGCTTTTGCTTGAATTACAGCCATGGATTTCTTTGAATACGGCTCTACTAACTTATATTTGCCCATTCTTCCTTGCAGAATTGTTCAAGCTCAGTCAAATTGCATGGTGACAGATCATGGACTGCACTCTTCAAGTCATTCCACAGATTCTCAATGGGATTTAGGTTGGGGCTCTGACTTGGCCAATCAAGGACATTCACCTTCTTGTCCGTCAGCTACTCTACAGTTGCTTTGGCAGTGTGCTTTGGGTCATTGTTATGTTGAAACATGACCCATCTTCCCATTTTCAATTTTCTGGCAGAGGGCTGCAGGTTCTCCTCAATAATCTGTTGGTATTTTGCACTGTCCATTTTCCCTTCTATCCTGACAAGTGCTCCTGTCCCTGCTGAAGAGAAACACCCCCACAACAGGATGCTGCCACTGCCGTGCTTTACTGTAGACATGGTGTTTTTTACTGTAGACATGGTGTTCTTTACTGTAGGCATGGTGTTCTATACTGTAGGCATGGTGTTCTTTACTGTAGACATGGTGTTCTTTACTGTAAGCATGGTATCAGTTCACTGTAGGCATAGTGTTCTGTACTGTAGGCATGGTGTTCTTCACTGTAGGCATGGTGTTCTTCACTGTAGACATGGTGTTCTTCACTAGGCATGGTGTTCTTCACTGTAGGCATCGTGTTCTTCACTGTAGGCATGGTGTTCTATACTGTAGGCATAGTGTTCTTCACTGTTGGCATGGTGTTCTATACTGTATGCATGGTGTCAGTTCGCTGTAGGCATGGTGTTCTATACTGTAGGCATGGTGTTCTATACTGTAGACATGGTGTTCTTTACTGTAGGCATGGTATCAGTTCACTGTAGGCATAGTGTTCTGTACTGTAGGCATGGTGTTCTTCACTGTAGGCATGGTGTTCTGTACTGTAGGCATGGTGTTCTGTACTGTAGGCATGGTGTTCTATACTGTAGGCATGGTGTTCTATACTGTAGGCATGGTGTTCTATACTGTAGGCATGGTGTTCTTTACTGTAGGCATGGTGTTCTATACTGTATGGTGGTCTATGCATGGTGTCAGTTCACTGTAGGCATGGTGTTCTTTACTGTAGGCATGGTGTTCTATACTGTAGGCATGGTGTTCTATACTGTATGGTGGTCTATGCATGGTGTCAGTTCACTGTAGACATGGTGTTCTTTACTGTAGGCATGGTGTTCTTTACTGTAGGCATGGTGTTCTTTACTGTAGGCATGGTGTTCTATACTGTAGGCATGGTGTTCTATACTGTAGGCATGGTGTTCTATACTGTAGGCATGGTGTTCTATACTGTAGGCATGGTGTTCTTTGCTGTAGGCATGTAGGCATGGTGTCAGTTCGCTGTAGGCATGGTGTCCTTCGCTGTAGGCATGGTGTTCTATACTGTAGGCATGGTGTTCTTCGCTGTAGGCATGGTGTTCTTCGCTGTAGGCATGGTGTTCTTCGCTGTAGGCATAGTGTTCTATACTGTAGGCCTGGTGTTCTTCGCTGTAGGCCTGGTGTTCTTCGCTGTAGGCATGGTGTTCTATACTGTAGGCCTGGTGTTCTTCGCTGTAGGCCTGGTGTTCTATACTGTAGGCCTGGTGTTCTATACTGTAGGCCTGGTGTTCTTCGCTGTAGGCCTGGTGTTCTATACTGCATGGTGTTCTATACTGCATGGTGTCAGTTCACTGTAGGCATGGTGTTCTATACTGTAGGCATGTTGGCATGGTGTTCTTCGCTGTAGGCATAGTGTTCTATACTGTAGGCCTGGTGTTCTTTGCTGTAGGTCTGGTGTTCTATACTGCATGGTGTTCTATACTGCATGGTGTCAGTTAACTGTAGGCATGGTGTTCTATACTGTAGGCATGGTGTTCTATACTGTATTCATGGTGTTCTATACTGTAGGCATGGTGTTCTATACTGTAGGCATGGTGTTCTTTGCTGTAGGCATGGTGTTCTGTACTGTAGGCATGGTGTCTGTTCACTGTAGGCATGGTGTCTGTTCACTGTAGGCATGGTGTCTGTTCACTGTAGGCATGTTGTCTGTTCACTGTAGGCATGTTGTCTGTTCACTGTAGGCATGTTGTCTGTTCACTGTAGGCATGGTGTCTGTTCACTGTAGGCATGGTGTCTGTTCACTGTAGGCATGGTGTCTGTTCACTGTAGGCATGGCGTTCTTTTCTGTAGGCTTAACGTTCTTTTCTGTAGGCGTAAGGTTCTATACTGTAGGCGTGGCGTTCTATACTGTAGGCGTGGTGTTCTATACTGTAGGCATGGTGTCTGTTCACTATTGGCATGGTGTCTGTTCACTGTAGGCATGGTGTCTGTTCACTGTAGGTGTGGCGTTCTATACTGTAGGTGTGGCGTTCTATACCGTAGGCGTGGCGTTCTTTACTTTAGGTGTGGTGTTCTTTACTGTAGGCGTGGAGTTCTATACTGTAGGCGTGGCTTTCTATACTGTAGGTGTGGTGTTCTATACCGTAGGCGTGGCATTCTTTACTTTAGGCATGGTGTACTATACTGTAGGCATGGTGTTCTATACTGTAGGCATTGTGTACTATACTGTAGGCTAGAGGTCGACCGATTATGATTTTTCAACGCCGATACCGATTTATTGGAGGACCAAAAAAGCCGATAACGATTAATCGGCCGATTTAAAAAATAAAAATAAAAAAAATAATAAAAACTTGTAATAATGTCAATTACAACAATACTGAATAATCACTTATTTTAACCTAATATAATACATCAATAAAATCAATTTAGCCTCAAGTAAATAATGAAACATGTTAAATTTGGTTTAAATGCAAAAACAAAGTGTTGGAGAAGAAAGGAATAGTGCAATATGTGCTATATAGAGTAGCTAACGTTTCAGTTCCTTGCTCAGAACATGAGAACAAATCAAAGCTGGTGGTTCCTTTTAACATGAGTCTTCAATGTTCCCAGGTAAGAAGTTTTAGGTTGTAGTTATTATAGGACTATTTCCCTCTATACCATTTGTATTTCATTAACCTTTGACTATTGGATGTTCTTATAGGCACTTTAGTATTGCCAGTGTAACAGTATAGCTTCCGTCCCTCTAGTTAGCGCGCGCTAACTAGCTAGCCATTTCACTTCGGTTACACCAGCCTCATCTCGGGAGTTGATAGGCTTGAAGTCATAAACAGCGTAATGCATGAAGCACAACGAAGAGCTGCTGGCAAAATGCACGAAAGTGCTGTTTGAATGAATGTTTACGCGCCTGCTTCTGCCTACCACCGCTCAGTCAGATACTTGTATGCTCAGTCAGATTATATGCAACACAGGACACGCTAGATAATATCTAGTAATATCATCAACCATGTGTAGTTAACTAGTGATTATGATTGATTGTTATTTTATAAGATAAGTTTAATGCTAGCAACTAGAGAGAGGCAGGTCATTATTGCGTTGGACTAGTTAACTGTAAGGTTGCAAGATTGGATCCCCCGAGCTGACAAGGTGAAAATCTGTCTTTCTGCCCCTGAACAAGGCAGTTAACCCACCGTTCCTAGGCTGTTCTTAACTGACCTGCCTAGTTAAATAAAGGTATAAAAATATATATATATTTTTTTAAAAACGGCAAATCGGCACCCAAAAATACCGATTTCCGATTAATCGGCCGACCTCTACTGTAGGCATGGTGTTCTATACTGTAGGCATGGTGAACAATACTGTAGGCATGGTGAACTATACTGTAGGCATGGTGTTCTTTACTGTAGGCATGGTGTCAGTTTACTGTAGGCATGGTGTTCTATACTGTAGGCATGGTGTCAGTTTACTGTAGGCATGGTGTTCTATACTGTAGGCATTGTGTCTGTTCACTGTAGGCATGGTTTCAGTTCACTGTAGGCATTGTGTTCTGTACTGTAGGCATGGTGTTCTTTACTGTAGGCATGGTGTCAGTTTAGTGTAGGCATGGTGTCAGTTTAGTGTAGGCATGGTGTCAGTTTAGTGTAGGCATGGTGTCAGTTCACTGTAGGCATGGTGTCAGTTCACTGTAGGCATGGGGTCAGTTCACTGTAGGCATGGGGTCAGTTCACTGTCGGCATGGGGTCAGTTCACTGTAGGCATGGTTTCAGTTCACTGTAGGCATGGTTTCAGTTCACTGTAGGCATGGTGATCTATACTGTAGGCATGGTGTTCTTTACTGTAGGCATGGTGTTCTATAATGTAGGCATGGTGTTCTATAATGTAGGCATGGTGTTCTGTACTGTAGGCATGGTGTCAGTTCACTGTAGGCATGGTGTCAGTTCACTGTAGGCATGGGGTCAGTTCACTGTAGGCATGGGGTCAGTTCACTGTAGGCATGGTTTCATTTCACTGTCGGCATGGTTTTCTGTACTGTAGGCATGGTGTTCTGTACTGTAGGCAAGGTGTTCTTTACTGTAGGCATGGTGTTCTATAATGTATGCATGGTGTTCTATAATGTAGGCATGGTGTTTTTTACTGTGGGCATGGTGTTCTATACTGTAGGCATGGTGTTCTATACTGTAGGCATGGTGTTCTTTACTGCAGGCATGGTGTTCTATACTGCAGGCATGGTGTTCTATACTGTAGGCATGGTGTTCTATACTGTAGGCATGGTGTTCTATACTGTAGGCATGGTGTTCTATACTGTAGGCATGGTGTTCTTCGCTGTAGGCATGGTGTTCTATACTGTAGGCATGGTGTTCTATACTGTAGGCATGGTGTTCTTTACTGCAGGCATGGTGTTCTATACTGTAGGCATGGTGTTCTATACTGTAGGCATGGTGTTCTTTACTGCAGGCATGGTGTTCTATACTGCAGGCATGGTGTTCTATACTGTAGGCATGGTGTTCTATACTGTAGGCATGGTGTTCTATACTTTAGGCATGGTGTCAGTTCACTGTAGGCATGATGTTCTATACTGTAGGCATGTTGTTCTTTACTGCAGGCATGATGTTCTATACTGTAGGCATGGTGTTCTATACTGTAGGCATGGTGTTCTATACTTTAGGCATGGTGTCAGTTCACTGTAGGCATGATGTTCTATACTGTAGGCATGGTGTTCTATACTGTAGGCATGGTGTTCTATACTGTAGGCATGGTGTTCTATACTGTAGGCATGGTGTTCTATACTGTAGGCATGGTGTTCTTTACTGCAGGCATGGTGTTCTATACTGTAGGCATGGTGTTCTATACTGTAGGCATGGTGTTCTTTACTGCAGGCATGGTGTTCTATACTGCAGGCATGGTGTTCTATACTGTAGGCATGGTGTTCTATACTGTAGGCATGGTGTTCTATACTTTAGGCATGGTGTCAGTTCACTGTAGGCATGATGTTCTATACTGTAGGCATGTTGTTCTTTACTGCAGGCATGATGTTCTATACTGTAGGCATGGTGTTCTATACTGTAGGCATGGTGTTCTATACTTTAGGCATGGTGTCAGTTCACTGTAGGCATGATGTTCTATACTGTAGGCATGGTGTTCTATACTGTAGGCATGGTGTTCTATACTGTAGGCATGGTGTCAGTTCACTGTAGGCATGGTGTTCTATACTGTAGGCATGGTGTTCTATACTGTAGGCATGGTGTTCTATACTGTAGGCATGTTGTTCTTTACTGCAGGCATGATGTTCTATACTGTAGGCATGGTGTTCTATACTGTAGGCATGGTGTTCTATACTTTAGGCATGGTGTTCTATACTGTAGGCATGGTGTTCTATACTGTAGGCATGGTGTCAGTTCACTGTAGGCATGGTGTTCTATACTGTAGGCATGGTGTTCTATACTGTAGGCATGGTGTTCTATACTGTAGGCATGGTGTTCTATACTGTAGGCATGGTGTTCTATACTTTAGGCACGGTGTTCTATACTGTAGGCATGGTGTCAGTTCACTGTAGGCATGGTGTTCTATACTGTAGGCATGATGTTCTATACTGTAGGCATGGTGTTCTATACTATAGGCATGGTGTTCTATACTGTAGGCATGGTGTTCTATACTGTAGGCATGATGTTCTATACTGTAGGCATGGTGTTCTATACTGTAGGCATGATGTTCTATACTGTAGGCATGATGTTCTATACTGTAGGCATGGTGTTCTATACTGTAGGCATGGTGTTCTATACTGTAGGCATGGTGTTCTATACTGTAGGCATGGTGTCAGTTCACTGTAGGCATGGTGTCAGTTCACTGTAGGCATGGTGTTCTATACTGTAGGCATGATGTTCTATACTGTAGGCATGGTGTTCTATACTGTAGGCATGGTGTTCTATACTGTAGGCATGGTGTCAGTTCACTGTAGGCATGGTGTTCTATACTGTAGGCATGGTGTTCTATACTGTAGGCATGGTGTTCTATACTGTAGGCATGATGTTCTATACTGTAGGCATGGTGTTCTATACTGTAGGCATGGTGTTCTATACTGTAGGCATGGTGTCAGTTCACTGTAGGCATGGTGTTCTATACTGTAGGCATGATGTTCTATACTGTAGGCATGGTGTTCTATACTGTAGGCATGGTGTTCTATACTGTAGGCATGGTGTTCTATACTGTAGGCATGATGTTCTATACTGTAGGCATGGTGTTCTATACTGTAGGCATGATGTTCTATACTGTAGGCATGATGTTCTATACTGTAGGCATGGTGTTCTATACTGTAGGCATGGTGTTCTATACTGTAGGCATGGTGTCAGTTCACTGTAGGCATGGTGTCAGTTCACTGTAGGCATGGTGTTCTATACTGTAGGCATGATGTTCTATACTGTAGGCATGGTGTTCTATACTGTAGGCATGATGTTCTATACTGTAGGCATGGTGTTCTATACTGTAGGCATGGTGTTCTATACTGTAGGCATGATGTTCTATACTGTAGGCATGGTGTTCTATACTGTAGGCATGGTGTTCTATACTGTAGGCATGGTGTTCTATACTGTAGGCATGGTGTTCTATACTGTAGGCATGATGTTCTATACTGTAGGCATGGTGTTCTATACTGTAGGCATGATGTTCTATACTGTAGGCATGGTGTTCTATACTGTAGGCATGGTGTTCTATACTGTAGGCATGGTGTTCTATACTGTAGGCATGGTGTCAGTTCACTGTAGGCATGGTGTTCTATACTGTAGGCATGGTGTTCTATACTGTAGGCATGGTGTTCTATACTGTAGGCATGGTGTTCTATACTGTAGGCATGGTGTCAGTTCACTGTAGGCATGGTGTTCTGTACTGTAGGCATGGTGTTCTATACTGTAGGCATGGTGTTCTATACTGTAGGCATGGTGTTCTATACTGTAGGCATGGTGTCAGTTCACTGTAGGCATGGTGTTCTATACTGTAGGCATGGTGTTCTATACTGTAGGCATGGTGTTCTTTACTGCAGGCATGGTGTTCTATACTGTAGGCATGGTGTTCTATACTGTAGGCATGGTGTTCTTTACTGCAGGCATGGTGTTCTATACTGCAGGCATGGTGTTCTATACTGTAGGCATGGTGTTCTATACTGTAGGCATGGTGTTCTATACTTTAGGCATGGTGTCAGTTCACTGTAGGCATGATGTTCTATACTGTAGGCATGTTGTTCTTTACTGCAGGCATGATGTTCTATACTGTAGGCATGGTGTTCTATACTGTAGGCATGGTGTTCTATACTTTAGGCATGGTGTCAGTTCACTGTAGGCATGATGTTCTATACTGTAGGCATGGTGTTCTATACTGTAGGCATGGTGTTCTATACTGTAGGCATGGTGTCAGTTCACTGTAGGCATGGTGTTCTATACTGTAGGCATGGTGTTCTATACTGTAGGCATGGTGTTCTATACTGTAGGCATGTTGTTCTTTACTGCAGGCATGATGTTCTATACTGTAGGCATGGTGTTCTATACTGTAGGCATGGTGTTCTATACTTTAGGCATGGTGTTCTATACTGTAGGCATGGTGTTCTATACTGTAGGCATGGTGTCAGTTCACTGTAGGCATGGTGTTCTATACTGTAGGCATGGTGTTCTATACTGTAGGCATGGTGTTCTATACTGTAGGCATGGTGTTCTATACTGTAGGCATGGTGTTCTATACTTTAGGCACGGTGTTCTATACTGTAGGCATGGTGTCAGTTCACTGTAGGCATGGTGTTCTATACTGTAGGCATGATGTTCTATACTGTAGGCATGGTGTTCTATACTATAGGCATGGTGTTCTATACTGTAGGCATGGTGTTCTATACTGTAGGCATGATGTTCTATACTGTAGGCATGGTGTTCTATACTGTAGGCATGATGTTCTATACTGTAGGCATGATGTTCTATACTGTAGGCATGGTGTTCTATACTGTAGGCATGGTGTTCTATACTGTAGGCATGGTGTTCTATACTGTAGGCATGGTGTCAGTTCACTGTAGGCATGGTGTCAGTTCACTGTAGGCATGGTGTTCTATACTGTAGGCATGATGTTCTATACTGTAGGCATGGTGTTCTATACTGTAGGCATGGTGTTCTATACTGTAGGCATGGTGTCAGTTCACTGTAGGCATGGTGTTCTATACTGTAGGCATGGTGTTCTATACTGTAGGCATGGTGTTCTATACTGTAGGCATGATGTTCTATACTGTAGGCATGGTGTTCTATACTGTAGGCATGGTGTTCTATACTGTAGGCATGGTGTCAGTTCACTGTAGGCATGGTGTTCTATACTGTAGGCATGATGTTCTATACTGTAGGCATGGTGTTCTATACTGTAGGCATGGTGTTCTATACTGTAGGCATGGTGTTCTATACTGTAGGCATGATGTTCTATACTGTAGGCATGGTGTTCTATACTGTAGGCATGATGTTCTATACTGTAGGCATGATGTTCTATACTGTAGGCATGGTGTTCTATACTGTAGGCATGGTGTTCTATACTGTAGGCATGGTGTTCTATACTGTAGGCATGGTGTCAGTTCACTGTAGGCATGGTGTCAGTTCACTGTAGGCATGGTGTTCTATACTGTAGGCATGATGTTCTATACTGTAGGCATGGTGTTCTATACTGTAGGCATGATGTTCTATACTGTAGGCATGGTGTTCTATACTGTAGGCATGGTGTTCTATACTGTAGGCATGATGTTCTATACTGTAGGCATGGTGTTCTATACTGTAGGCATGGTGTTCTATACTGTAGGCATGGTGTTCTATACTGTAGGCATGGTGTTCTATACTGTAGGCATGATGTTCTATACTGTAGGCATGGTGTTCTATACTGTAGGCATGATGTTCTATACTGTAGGCATGGTGTTCTATACTGTAGGCATGGTGTTCTATACTGTAGGCATGGTGTTCTATACTGTAGGCATGGTGTCAGTTCACTGTAGGCATGGTGTTCTATACTGTAGGCATGGTGTTCTATACTGTAGGCATGGTGTTCTATACTGTAGGCATGGTGTTCTATACTGTAGGCATGGTGTCAGTTCACTGTAGGCATGGTGTTCTGTACTGTAGGCATGGTGTTCTATACTGTAGGCATGGTGTTCTATACTGTAGGCATGGTGTTCTATACTGTAGGCATGGTGTCAGTTCACTGTAGGCATGGTGTTCTATACTGTAGGCATGGTGTTCTATACTGTAGGCATGGTGTCAGTTCACTGTAGGCATGGTGTTCTATACTGTAGGCATGGTGTTCTATACTGTAGGCATGGTGTTCTATACTGTAGGCATGGTGTTCTATACTGTAGGCATGGTGTCAGTTCACTGTAGGCATGGTGTTCTGTACTGTAGGCATGGTGTTCTATACTGTAGGCATGGTGTTCTATACTGTAGGCATGGTGTCAGTTCACTGTAGGCATGGTGTTCTATACTGTAGGCATGGTGTTCTATACTGTAGGCATGGTGTCAGTTCACTGTAGGCATGGTGTTTTTTTTATTGTAGGCATGGTCTTCTTTGGGTGGAAAGATGTATTGGGTTTTCGTCAGACATATGGTTTTGCATTCAGGTCAAAAGGTTACATTTAGTTCTCATCTGACCACAGCACCTTTTTCCACTTGGCCTCAGAATCTACAATATGCTTTTTCACAAAGCTCAAATGACACTTGATGTGGATTTTTTTAGGGGTGTTTTTTTTCTTGCCACCCTCCCGTAGGGGCCAGATTTAATGCAGCGTTTGTGATAATGTGGTCACATGCACACATTGACTAGTCTTTGACATAAAGGCCTGAAGCTCCTTCAAAGTCGCCATTGGATCCTTGGTAACCTCTCTGATCTGTCTCCTCCTTGCCCGGTTTGGAGGGACGGCCTGATCTATGAAGGGTCTGGGCATAACCATATGCCTTCCACTTCTTAAAAATGGTCTTAACTGTGCTCCGAGGGACAAAGCCTTTGAAATCTTTTTATATCCATTCCCTGATTTGTGCCTTTCCACAACTTTATCTTGTAGACCTTTTGAAAGTACCTTTCTGCCCATAGTGGATTATTTGCTTTGAATTGCACTACTAAGCAGTGGAGTCCTCTATGAACAACTGCTTTTATTCTGAACTAATCAAAGTCAATACTAATGATCACAGATGGAAGCCAATTAGCTTGATTTGTGATCTGGAAGGTGGTTGGTTATACCTCAGCAAATTTGGAATTGCAATTCTAAGGGGGGGGGGGGGGGGGGGGTTGTATTCACTTATCCAAATAGGGTATTTTACTGTTTTACTTTTTAAAAAATATTTTTGGGGGTGGTTTCATTTCAGGATGTAGGGCAACAAAAGGTGAACAGTTTGAAAGTGGGTGGTGACTTCGTATACACACTGTACATGTATGTTATATTCTAAACCAAAGGCTGTAAAAGTGGCATGATCGGACATCATGCAGGACAGGAACATCTGAACCAGTGTTGAGACATTTTTTATATCAATTGTTAAAAGTATAAAAGATCATATGACATACCTACCAGAATCACTTTGGGATGTAGGCGAGTTGTAAACAACATCATTTCTGAGACTGGAGATGGGGCAGAGGTGCACATTTATTTTACAGGAAGATGAAGTGCTCCATCTCTACAGCCGTGCTCTCTCACTCTCTCAAAATAGACCAACACCTCATCACTTTGATATGGCGATGAAAAGGGAATGAACTACGTCTCTAGGGGTGTGTTCAAGTATAAAAGCAGATGACAAAATTCTGTTCGGTTTGCAAACAAACCACATCCTATGACAGTTTTTGTCAAGAATAGGCCTACACATCTCTTAAGAGAATTGATGATGGTTGACAAGGCATCGTCTGGGTTAGGGTTTGGCCGTGGTAGGCCGTAATTGTAAATATGAATTTGTTCTTAACTGACTTGCATAGTTAAATAAATACATTGAAACGTCCTCAATAATACTATCTTCAGTAGCTGTGGTGTATTCTGTGGTCATGCCCATGCTGGCTTGTTTGTCACTACCATGATTCTGCAAGGTCCCAGACTATCCCTGTGCTGCTCCGAGTCAGACCTGGCTGAGATAAACACCACTGCTCTCATTGATGGACTACAGCCCAGAGCACAGCTCATCTATGGAAAGAGAATCCCCCCCCCCCCCCCCCCCCCCACACACACACACACACACACACACACACACACACACACTGTCAACAGAGATCCTGAGATTCTGTTTTTAACTCAACAGCGCCACTGCGGTGCAATGGTGGTAATGGGTACTACACCTTGTTATTTGCCATGCATGAGAGACGCACTGTAGCAGTGCTGCTGCTCCTGTCCACAGTTAGCACCCAACAGCAGGTCCCCGCTGCCCTGCCCTGGTGTGAACTGTGTGTACAGCAGATTGTAGAAGGATTTTTGCACACAGACAATGTGTTAGTGGTAGTGGCATCTTCTGGGAGGAAATCTCCACTCTCCAGTCCTAGCTTCAGTTCTTCAGTTCTTACTTAGCAGCAGTGTGAAAATATGTTGCTCTGAGTTTGGGTAAACAACTGTCTCACCACCACCTCCTCCCTTCCCTTCAGGCCTGTGTCCTGTTTGCTGACCTCATGGTGTAACCAGGTATAAAGATGAGCATAAGCAGTGATGAGGTCAACTTCCTGGTGTACAGATACCTACAGGAGTCAGGTAGGCTCTATTTGACACTTCAACCACACATCTGGAAGCAAACGCAATTGAAGCCAGACTGCTGTCGAAATAATCTTACCGTATATTCTCCTTATGTAATGTTCTATAACTATTAAAGGGTGCACTGAAAATGTGCACTCTGAGAACAACCACAGAGCTATTTGAAGTGTGCCATTTCCAGAGGCACCAGAGGGAGGGATCTGCTCTATGTAATGTGCTGCCTACTGACATGCTCCTCATGCCTCCCCTTACAGGGTTTTCCCACTCAGCCTTCACGTTTGGGATAGAGAGCCACATCAGTCAGTCTAACATCAATGGAGCCCTGGTGCCCCCTGCTGCCCTCATCTCCATCATACAGAAGGGCCTGCAGTACGTGGAGGCTGAAGTCAGCATTAATGAGGTGAGCTCATCTCCTCATTCACACAAGTCATTATTATCACAGCATCACATCATCTTATCAGGGAATCCGTGGACTTTATTACTGCAAGCCAAGCGAACTGTGATGAAATGCAGAACATGGTATCGGTTTGATCAGAAAGCATATGACTGCAGTGCTAGGTTTCTGTTCTTCAGTTATGCAGTTATCAACCAATGTAGCTTTATAATACATTGCATTACGTTTTAATAGATGGTTCTCTAGTGATTTGTTTTAGTGTTTTATCCTTTAATTTAAGTCAAAGGAGGTTGGTGGAAACTTAATTGGGGAGGACGGGTTCGGGGTGATGGCTGGAGCAGAATTATTTGAATGGTATCAAACACATGGTTTCCATGTGCCATGAGCCATCCTCCCCTCAGCAGCCTCAACTGGATTTAACCTACCATTGCTTACAGCTACAGTAGTTATTTAGCAGTTTGAAGCCTTTGATTTTGAGTCTAACCAGCTTTTCTGCTGTCCCCAGGACGGTACACTGTTTGACGGGCGGCCGATCGAGTCCCTGTCGCTCATCGACGCGGTAATGCCGGACGTGGTGCAGACGCGGCAGCAGGCCTACCGAGACAAGCTGGCCCAGCAGCAGGCGGCCCAGGCCCCCCCAGCCAATGCCACCAACATGACAGCCAACACCAAGAATGGAGAGAACACGGCCAATGGCGAGGAGAACGGAGCGCACGCTTTAGCTAGTGAGTCTCAGTCCACGGCCCTGGGCTTAGTGTTTATTAACCATAACACACAGAGTGAGAAAGAGGATAATGTCCCTAAAAAATTCTGCTATTAGTTCGCTCTTTATGGCTAGTTTGTGCATGTTCTGTTATTTTGAACATCATTGTTGTGGTTGAGAATGTAAACTACCAAAAGAGTCAATGCCAATACTGGACGTTTTGTTATTCAGATCATGCACATGCTGATGAGGTGCTCTCTGTGTGCCATACAGACAACCATGCAGACTTGATGGAGGTGGACGGGGACATGGAGATTCCCCAGAACAAAGCCATGGTGCTCCGAGGCCACGAGTCAGAGGTGTTCATCTGCGCTTGGAACCCTGTCTCCGACCTGCTCGCCTCAGGGTCAGTGTCTCTCTCTCTCTGAGGTTATTGCACTAAGCTCAAATAATTAAAGTCCTATATTTATCTGTATCCTGGTTAGAGTTGCAAAATTATGGTAACTTTCCCCAAAACCCCAGGTGTTCCAGAAATCCTGGTTGTAGGATCTGGATTTCCTGATTCCATGAATTTTCCAACCGGGATGTCTGGAAAACCTGGGAATTATGGGAAAGTTTTGCAACCCTAATTGAACGAATGAGTGACCCATGACCTTTCTGTGTTGCTATTTTGTTGTATTGTAATTGCTCTGGGCTGTGCTAACTGTCCCTCCCCTCCCTGGTGCAGGTCTGGGGACTCAACGGCGCGGATCTGGAACCTGAGTGAGAACAGCACCAGCAGCTCCACGCAGCTTGTACTGAGGCACTGCATACGGGAGGGAGGCCAGGATGTCCCCAGCAACAAAGACGTTACATCATTAGACTGGAATGTGAGTCAGAGGTCTACACACACACACAAGCCTGCTCCATGTTGACCCCTCACAAATCCCATAACTTTATTTCCACATTTATGTCCACTGCTCCCGTTCTGAATGCTGTTACTAGGAGCCACTTCAAACTGCTTTTATGTTTCAAAGCTTTGATCTTTTTTAATTACGCCAATTCTTTTGAGGTGTAATACTGTTTTGTTGTACTGTAGGCTTGTCATCCTGGCAAGGGAAGTTTCATTGAGCAGAATCATGTGCTGAACAATATGTATTCTCTTTCATTCCATGTAACTTAATGTATATGTATTATACCTCTTCCCCCTGACAGAGTGAGGGAACTTTACTAGCAACCGGCTCATATGATGGATTTGCCAGGATCTGGACAAAGGATGGTGGGTTGCCACTTTTACCTCCTTTTTCAACTTAACATGTTGTCAGTTTCCTCTCTAATATATATGATTTGAACCCTAGGTAATCTTGCCAGTACCCTGGGTCAACACAAAGGTCCCATTTTTGCATTGAAATGGAACAAGAAAGGAAACTTCATTCTTAGTGCAGGAGTAGATAAGGTAAGAACCCAACAGCCTTTTTCTTTTTTTGTTATGAGCTAAAGACATGAAATGCTATGAAGGCTCATTCACCTCTTCTGGTATTCAGGACTAAAATAACATTCTGTTATTCTCAGGCGTGTTCTAATTGAGATGTTTTTCTTTGTGTGTTTCTCCCTCCAGACTACAATCATATGGGATGCTCACACAGGAGAAGCCAAGCAGCAGTTCCCGTTCCATTCAGGTGCACTGAATTATCCAATGGCTTCTTTCCTGACTCTTCATTAACCCTTACTAGACATGTATCGGTACATACTTACATGAATATATACAGTAAGGGTATTTTTGTGCCGACTCATTCTTAGTTTCTGTCAAGCACAGAAAGAAAGAAGTAGAGTTCTATGTTGTTTATTCATTGTTTTCTTCCGCTCCTCTTGTTGTGACTCCATAGCGCCTGCTCTGGATGTGGACTGGCAGAGCAACAACACGTTTGCCTCCTGCAGTACAGACATGTGCATCCATGTGTGTAAACTTGGCCAGGACAGGCCCATCAAAACATTCCAAGGACACACGGTAAGTCAGCCCAATTACCCCACAGCGTTACACTGCTCCTGCAGCCATCATAGAAGTACTATGCCATAGCCATTTTGTCCAGTTTTCTATGGGTCAGAGGCATTGCCTCCTCTGTCTGTGCTCCCCTCCGATCCAGAATGAAGTAAATGCAATCAAATGGGATCCAACCGGTAACCTGCTGGCCTCTTGCTCAGACGACATGACGCTGAAGGTAAGTTATGAATGAAAACTGTCTAGCTACGTCCAGCACTCTTACACTTAAGTATTGTCTGCGTTGTTGATTACTGTCCCTGTTAAATAAATTATATAAATAAATGTGCACTGTAATGGCTTGCTCTGGATTATTTATCAGAAATTCAAATAATTCATGTTTTGTATATATTTCTCTATACATTTCTTCATTGTGAATTGTCAACCTTTGACAAATTGTCAACCTGAAAAATAAACCAAGTATAAAACCAACCAAACATTCTTATCTATCTGAACATTCAGCGTTTTGGATATTCACCATCACGTCATTTTACCATGCTAGATCTGGAGTATGAAACAGGACACATGTGTTCATGACCTGCAAGCTCACAGCAAAGAGATCTACACAATCAAATGGAGCCCCACTGGTCCTGGAACCAACAACCCCAATGCCAATCTCATGCTTGCCAGGTACTGAAACAGAAGCACTGCTGCGCCCTCTATGTGGGCATCCATTAGTTTGGATGTGAAAGCAGCATTACTGGCTGTGATAACAGCGGTGTGGCCCTGTTAGAGGGTAATAGACTGATGACTACACTGTTTCTGGGCCAGCCACAATGTCTTTGTGCCCTGAACCAAAACTCTTCACCTGAATTGCCCCAGTTTTCATGCTTCTGAATTGGGGCTTTGTGTTTGAAGTGAGCTATGACTATGAACTAAGTATTTCTTCTGGGGAGGAGGCAGATCGATGAGTATTTTTCCTGTGTTCCCTGCAGTGCATCCTTTGATTCGACGGTGCGGCTGTGGGATGTGGACCGAGGCATCTGCATTCACACGCTAACCAAACACCAGGAGCCTGTCTACAGTGTGGCATTCAGCCCCGACGGCAGGCATCTGGCCAGTGGCTCCTTTGACAAGTGTGTTCACATCTGGAACACGCAGGTACAGTCCCGACACTGTCTTGCTATCTACCTTGCACGGAGTGGAGAACTGTTAGTGATATTAGCTTCCTGTATTGTTATGCAGTTAGTTGCTAAGGTCAGTGGTAGTGCTTATTTTGGAGACTTTAATTAGGCTTTCGAATGGATTTAAATCTAAGAAAGCTATGGTATAGCCTTTGGCTTGTGGTTGTTGATCTGAAACGATAACACTGTCTTTCCCTTTCCATTCCACAGACTGGTGCTTTAGTCCATAGTTACAGGGGGACAGGGGGAATCTTTGAAGTTTGCTGGAATGCAGCAGGTGACAAAGTGGGAGCAAGTGCATCAGATGGATCTGTGAGTACACATTTTTTAGCATTTTCATATACTTCATTAAAAAAAAAGTCACCAAAAAAGTTAAGGGTTTATCACTCTGAGTAATACAGGTCATAATAATAATATATATATATTAAAAAGCCTCTCTTGTTTTTCAGGTTTGTGTATTAGATCTGCGGAAGTAACACTCCTTGTTGGAAGCCATGGACCGACAGTGAATGTGTACATAGCCAAAATAACTGTCCCTGCCCCATGTACTGCTAGTCCCTCTGAACCATGGCCGGCCACTACAGACCAGAAACAAGCACCCCAACCTCTACACAACAGATTCAGGAGCAAGGACACAATCTGTGCAGCAAATCCTTCGAGACATTAAAGGGACACAGACAAAAAAACTAAAAAAAAGATCCGTATATGTACCAACATTTCAAAGCTATTTTGCTTTTAGATCTTTAAACCATCCTCATCAAGACAAAAAAAATATTTTAAACTTTGTTGGTAGTTCAGTCTCTGTGTACAGACATATCGGCTTTCCCGTCCTGCGGCAGGCAGTTAGGTTTTAAAAAATGATTTCAATGTTTAAGTTGATATTTTTGGGGGTCACAGCTGCATGAAGTGGAGGAGTCCTCTTTTTATACACACTCACAAAACAGTTCTTGAAAAAAATAGTCTGGTAGTGTGCGCTTTGTGGTTCAAAACAATATGGGGACTTGTTTTTACTGTTGACATCTAAATGCAGTAGTTTTCATTTCTTTCCTCTACAGGAGACATATTGATTCTCCTGACTTAATATTATTACAAATTAACATTGGGTGCACATGAAGAGGCATTGTACAGCTGGATGCTTTAAAACCATTTTTATGGTTGGTTTGTGCACCATTGATGGAGCTAGAAAAACGTTCCATGATTACCCCTGGACAAAGCTGTACTGCTGTTGTTATCATGTGGAAACATCCAGTATTGGATCGCTTAAAGAAGAGAAGCAGACGAGTCAGTAATGACTGTTCCCTCCCTCCAGTGTGAATGGTTGGAACTGTGATGTCCACTAGACCTTTCACCAGAGTGCTTCCACTGGGCAAACTGAGGCCCCTTTTACAACATATAGCAAAAAGGGAAGACTTGCTTTAAGTTTTGTATTCTTCTAATGAAAACTTAGCTGATAATGTGATTCTCTCAGATGTTTTTCCAGATACATTTCATATTGCTGATGTATCATCTGTCACAACAAAACTTCCATTAAGCTTTTACTCAAAGTGGTTTTACATGTTGATTAGGCAAAGTTATCACTCAAGTCCCATAGACCATTTCCCAAACTAGATATTGACTGAGGTTATTTGGATCACAAACAAGCAATGCTGTTTTCAGAGGAAAAATGTCATCTTAAAGCAAGTCTGGGTGTTGGGCTAGGAATCAGAAATCACATGGAGTGACATGCACCATATAAATTATTTTTGTGCTGCTCAATATTTAAAAAAGTTAACTGAATTTGAAGCATAACCATTTAAAGACATGCGACAGACACTGTGTGGTATCTTTTCAAATCATTGTGAGAAGAGAATTCCCCTGCTGGACAGTAATCAATCAATAGTTAAATATTTTTTGTTTGACTTTCAACAATCTTAATTTGAAATGGGACACATCTGAATATTCACCGGTTACAGTCTAGATATCCTGTTAAATGCAGTGTGTTTGTTTTTTTCAACAAAGAAAGCCAGTCTGATTTTACAGATGGCAGAATGAGGTTTTGGCTTGATGGAAATGTGAGGATCCATGGCCAGGATCCCTTGTTCCCCTGGTTTAAGACTTATGTTAGCGGTTTATTTTTTGGGATATCACTACACATATAGGGGCAGATGCATGGGCCCATATGAAACCTACTCCTGGTCTCAAAAAGCACTTTCAATTGAAACATTGAGGATGTTTATTATTAGAGTAGGTTTAATCAGGGTCTGTGCAACCATCCCATAAATGTGCATTTTATACAGTGTAGTCCTTTTAGATCTGTAAAAACTGTCTACTCTAAGTAGATTGTACCATCTGGACACTATTTATTATACAGTCTATGACAGTGGAAGGTTATTTTAGGTTTTCTTTAATGATAAATCTGCTGTCCTAGTGTCTGCTTTGCCCTTCATTTTCACTACCTGAATTCTAATCATATTCTTATGTGTATGTCCTCTGGACATTTTGTACTCTTTTAAAACTTTTGTAATTCATATTTCTTTGTAGCCTAAAGGAGTAAAATGTAAGATTATTGGAGATAATCAAGTACAGTATGTTCCAGTTTAATGATTTTTTGGGTTCCACATTGCATCATGAGTGCCCACGCCCCACCCTTGGTTTCTCGAGTCAAAATGTGTTTTTGCAGATTGCATTGATCTGTTGTAATTTGAACCAGATCTGAAAAAAAAAGTCCAGAATAAAATATATTTTGATATTAATATATCATTTTTTATTGGATTTTCCCCTTGTTTATCTGTTTATTCTAAACATGTTCAGCTAGTTAGATACATACATATGAAAGCATTTGTAGGGAAAGAAGCTGTAGGCAACTTTCAATAGTGAGATCCCAGACATCATGCTGTGGCATCATACCAGTTATTGGCTGTTTTGATGACGCACCAGTCTGTACATTTAATGTCTAAACTAAAATAATTGTGTATATTCTCTGGTTGCGCTGTTAAACAATGCATATATTGAGCTGTAAAGACTCCCTAATAGCATTCCTGCTGGTAATTCAATACAGCCCTCTGAAAACAATTACATGAAAATGAAACATAGACCTAGATTCAATTCAGATCAAGTGTTAACCTGCGATTACAGACACCCACTTAGCGGATGTTTAGGCGATGTCGAAGGTGGAACTGCGTTTGAGCCATCAAATCGGTGAGCAGCTGCTCTTCCATCATTGTCACAAAGCCACACCCGCCCAAATCTCTAGAAGTTCAGAATAAGAAAGTAGGCTATATAGAAATAATTTCGCTCAAATTGAAAATAATGAAACTAAATAATAATCTTAATCAAGGTGTAGACTACATCCCACATTGCAGTGTTCAAACTTGTAAAAAAGGCTGCATGGAATTTCTGTTATAGCAACTTCGTGCAGCCAATGGCAATGTCCACTTTAGGTGTAATGCCTGGAGTCACTTTTGGATTTGACAGCTAACGCAGTTCCATATCTGCCACCGCCAAAACAACCGCTATGCAGATGTTGACCAACACGGATCTGATTGAATCGAGCCCTTACAGTACATGAAATAGTTGACCGTAGGAGACATCCCTGATGCTGTTAATGTTCAAGAGGAAGCTGCATGACGTCCATGAATGAGCAAATGAACACAGCATTGTTATCCCCACCACACGGCTCCCAGGCTTGCGGCTACCATCCATTGTTCACAGTAGTGCTCAGCTCAGAGAATAGTTGGTGAGGAGAGGTTGGGAGGAGTGCTGTAAATTGTGCTCTGCTATCTCTACGATGCTCTGGATAACATCGTAGGCCACAGCAAACAGGAAGTAAATAGGCAGGGTCCAGTGGAGTTGGAAGACCCGCTGGCCCACGGGCAGAGGCACAGTCAGGTGTCTGGGAGGAGAGGAAGAGATGAGAACCTGTAGGAACTAGTTCTCTGTATCACTGATAAAACAGTAGGCTACTCACTGAAATCCCTCTGATCTGGAGGCTCGCAGCATCACAAAGATGAACAACCCAACTTCAGTGTTCAAAGAGAAAGACACCACTTTGTCCAACATCACCACAAATCCCTAGTTAAAGGGTACACATAAATATAGCTTGCTGTATTATCCTTATGTTCCTACATACCATAATAACTGGTTTGGATACTTGATTATCATAGCTCATTGGAATAATTTGAAACAGCAATCAAGCACAAATTCCTACTCTAGCCTAGATCCAGTTAGAAATTAAGTGATAGGAACAGGTGACTCATTTTATTTTGCTGTAGCAGGAGGAAGAATGAGGCACTTACCCTTGGATCACACGACGAGACAATAAAAATGATTCCAAATGCAAGCAGAGATATGAGCCCATTGGCAAGACTGTCAAGGAGAAAAGACAACATGGATTGTTTGGTTAATATCATGAAATACTTAATTAGTCAAAGTAAGCATCCTGAATGCTTCATAACCTTTTCTATTACAGGGACAGATAAATATAATATTTTTATGGGAGTATTTTTAATGGTCAGCGAATGAGAAAGCAAATAGCCTGTGAAATCATCTTGTGACAGGAGGAATTCAAAACCAGATGGAGAAGTAGAATTGTATACCCTCTTGAACTGCATCTGTGGAAGCTCTGTGGTAATGTCCTCTCCCAGACTTTAGACATCCATTCCAACTTGGTGTTCCAGTGTGAGTTCACAAGGCCATCAACTGAAACAAAACAACCAAACACAGTCAATATACCTACAAGGCTTCTTAAAGCTGTAGATTTATACAATTGTACATGTAAATACATGCAATTGGTATTTTTCATGATTCATATCATTCTGATTATTTTGATCACTCCTGACTGGAAGAAAGGAGAGATAATGATGCCACATTAATGAAAGGCATAATTGTGTTACCATGAAACGTGATTTATTGCAGATATTTTGAAAATAGAGAGTTTATCCTGAATCATTTAAATGAGTTTCTCAGCCTGAGCCAACTAAACATAAGAAAATTATATTTTTTGTATCTCTCTGAAGATTAATTTATCTTATTTTCCTAAATTTCAGGCCTAAAAACACAAAAAACAAGTCCTTCTATTTAGCCATAAATAACTATATATTAACATGAATTTTATAACCCCTTTACACAGATAAAACTGATTACCGGAGAACAACCGACTAGCAGAGAGATTGGTCACACAAGTACATCGTATATGAGGTGAGACCTTAATAGACATTGGTGTGGGTGAGGGGTTTGCATGTCTCGAAATCATGCTATCAAAAATGCATTCCCACCTCTTCAGAGAACATTGCCATGCATAGAGAACAGCAAGGATAGAGATGTATTGAGAGGGAACATACTTGTGTGCTTCATGGCAGATCCCATCACCAGAAAGGACACTGTTATACTGATGGCAATAAAAATCTGGATCAGCTCTGCCACCCACGAGTAGTGACGGTACTTCAGACTGATTATCTGTAGAGTGACAACATGACATGTGGTTAGTGTTCTGTAACCTATAGGCATCTATCTAAATCATCCATTCAAAAATGGATTGATGTTGGATATTGACACAAAGAGAATAAAAAGGAAATTACATTATGATCTGTCATTATTTTGTACTGGCTCTCACAATCCAAACACATATTCAAGTCCACACTAAAGACACACCTTTTCACACAGGCTTACCTGGATTCTCTGTTGTCTTAGCTTTTATCCTCTGTCTAGTTCACTTAGTTAAGTCTGTCATCATGTGTAGTGTTCTCCCTGGTTAGTCTGTCATCATGTGTAGTGTTCTCCCTGGTTAGTCTGTCATCATGTGTAGTGTTCTCCCTGGTTAGTCTGTCATCATGTGTAGTGTTCTCCGTGGTTAGCCTGTCATCATGTGTAGTGTTCTCCGTGGTTAGCCTGTCATCATGTTTAGTGTTCTCCATGGTTAGTCTGTCATCATGTTTAGTGTTCTCCGTGGTTAGTCTGTCATCATGTTTAGTGTTCTCCCTGGTTAGTCTGCCATCATGGGTTATCTGTCATCATGTTTAGTGTTCTCCCTGGTTAGTCTGTAATCATGTGTAGTGTTCTCCCTGGGTAGTCTGTCATCATGTGTAGTGTTCTCCCTGGGTAGTCTGTCATCATGTTTAGTGTTTTCCCTGGTCAGTCTGTCATCATGTGTAGTGTTCTCCCTGGTCAGTCTGTCATCATGTTTAGTGAACTTTAATATAGCTACTCATTGTAATGTGTGATTGTATTGCATTTTATCCTGCTGATTATCTTATGTATGTAAAGTAACTTTGGTTGTCTTGAAAAGCGCTTGAAATAAAATGACAATGTTTCAACATCATAGGAGTTTGTCTTCTGGAATGGTGTCTAATTCAGCGTTTGAATATGTAATTTGCAGACTAGAAACATAACAAAAACATCCCTTTTTAGACCTAGCAAGTGATGTACACATTTGTTGTTCAGCAAGCACGCTTCAATGATCAACAAAATGTCAGTAACACCAAGAGGACTTGAGTATAATTCTACTCTAAATCTAACCCCAGCAAATCAAAAACACCCAGTCAAGCTACATATTATGCACAGTTAATAGGTGAGATGGATGAGGATTCTGTTTACTCATTTTTATGTGTGAAACATATACATATACATATACATTACCAGTTTAATTTGTTATTGTACATATATGCACGTGCATACAGAAGATATTCTAAAGAAACAACATGCAATTTGAACCAAGCACCACTAGATGACACTAAAGATGTTCATGAAGAAATCTACAGGTAACTGCCAAAATAAAGGAAACACTTAAGCAAACGAGGGATACAAAGTATATTGAAAGCAGGTGCTTTCACACAGGTGTGGTTCCTGAGTTAATCAAGCAATTAACATCCCATCATGCTTAGGGTCGTGTATAAACATGCCCAGTTGGCTACCATGGCAAGAAGAAGAGATCTCAGTGACTTTGAAAGAGGGATCTCAAAGAAGCATAGTGCGTACGTCAGTCACCCCCCCCCCCACCCACCCACCCACCCACCAGATCTCAACCCAATTGAACACTTATGGGAGATTCTTGAGCAGAGCCTGAGACAGCATTTTCTACCACTGGCAACAGAACACCGAATTATGGAATTTCTCATGGGAAAATGGTGTTGCATCTCTCAAATAGAGTTTCAGACACTTGAAGAATCTATGCCATGGTGTATTGAAGCTGTTCTGACTCGTGGTGGCCCAATGACCTATTTAGACACTATGTTGGTGTTTCCTTTATTTTGGCAGTTAGCTGTATAATACTGTACATATGAAATTACATCTGAAAAATTGTATGTTCAATAATGTCAAAATCACAGGTTGATTTCACAGACAATACTCCCCTAATCCAAATCCCTGAGAAGTGGTTAAGTGCAGGCCTCAACCCCTACCCATCCTATAATGTCTGGCGTTCCACATCAGCTAGCAAGCATTTATTGTCATGAATCTTGCCCTGGAGGCAGCTCTGCAAAGTAGTCACTTGCTGGTACATCTACAAAGTAATAAAATCTGATTTTAACTACACTGCTAACCCTAATCCCTAACCTAATCTTAATAAAAAGCTCATTTTTGTTTTCATACATTTTTTAAATATAGACAATTTTGTCTTTGCAAATGATCAAATTGTATGTCACATGCTTTGTAAACAATAGGTGTAGACTAACAGTGAAATGCTTACTTATGGGCCCTTCCCAACAATACAGAGAGAAAAAAAGATAAATAATAGAAAAATAATAACACAATGAATTAATACATAATGAGTAACAATGGCTATATACACGGGGTACCAGTACCGAGTCAATGTGCAGGGGTACGAGGTAATTGAGGTAGATATGTACATATAGATGGGGATAGTGTGACTAGGCAACAGAATATATAATAAACAGCAACATGTTAGTGCAAAAAGGGTCAATGCAGATAGTCCGGTTTGCTATAGAGCTCCACATTAGAGGTGTTACAGTCGAATATATTGATAAAAGTCACCTTGTCTCGGAGAGATTGACACGGTTATCAAAATGTCATGCCAGGGTAAGCCTACACGAAACACAGCACTTATTTTAGGTGTTTCTTAAATGAATGGATGGTGGAAAACGATTGGAACCATTTCATGTTTGACCACTAGATTTTATGGGTATTATGACTCATACTGTGGTACTCTATACAGTAGGTTAACTATTTAACTAACTATTTAGCAGCTGGTACATCTAGCGGAAATCGCTCAGTTCTGCCTCCAGGGCAAGATTCATGACAATAAACATCAACCTGTCATCAGCTAGCGCTTACTGCTATCTTTAAAATGGCAGTAGTACTTGGACTAGAATAAGAATAAGGTTAATATTCAAAGCCAGTCTGCTCTTCCTTCACCTTGCCCTGGATAAAACAGAGCAGAGAGCTGCGGGCCACAATGAGCCACTCTTCACATCTACTCCAAGGTGACGTTTGAAAGGCCACGCTTCACTTCAGGGACACATTGTGTTATAGCATTACAGGCTAAAACAGAAAGTATGTTTGGGCAATAAGGAACAGCTCTGATCTTTAGAAGCAGCCCTCCAGGCACTGAGCAGAATGAGTTGAAAGACAGGGTTCTGGGTTTCTGAAAATATCTATAACAATAATAGTAATGCAGGTTTTCTTCCTCCCTCTCTCCCACCATGATGCATACTGTACATTTGTATACAGGATGTATGCTTAAGAGGCATAGAGTAACAATTTCAGTAGGTTTGATCAGTTGATCTGCAAAGTATTATGATTTCAATCATTTAGAGCATCAGTGCCCATACGTTTACATACCAAAACATTTACATACCAAAACATGGTATGACATCTTGTCCATATTTGATGTAATTTCCTGGCATTGTGGAGGGTGGAAGAGAGAATGTCGCAAGGTTTATGGGTTTATGTCCCATCATAAAACCATGCAAGGACTTCTGACCAATACAGTACAGTACATTAGATCATCTAAAGAAGCTCAAAAGAGACCATACACAACATGGCCTGTTCTTAGCCTTTTCTTCAATGTTGTGATTCATGAGTTCACAGAATCTCAGCCTCACAAACAAACACAAATGGATTTAAACCATCAGGGACAGGGAAGCAGAATAAACTGTTGCATGGCATCTCCTGCTGGGTTTGACCCTGATGGCATGGACAGAATACATTTTGAACCGCAGTGAAAGCAGCTTTCTCCAAAACAAAGAAACTGAATGGTGTGGAGTGCCAACAGTCCGCAGAGAGAAGATTGAACGCCTCGCTGGCCCTAAATTAGATCACACATTTTCTTGCTCATGGCAGTGTCTCACTGCATGCCCCAAGGCACACTGCTGGCCAGATTATTGTTCAATGGCCAGCTTTCTTTTGCCCAGACAGGAAACCCTTACACCCAGGAATTCTAAAAACATACAGTATTGCACAGAGAAAATAGTTGTTCTCAGAAACAATTGACGTCCCAAATCCAGTGTCTGTAAAACAGAGGCTGTTTGTTAAATAATGAACTGACCCTAACCAGGGACAAACTGACCCCAACCAGGGACAAACTGACCCCAAACCAGGGACAAACTGACCCCAAACCAGGGACAAACTGACCCCAACCAGGGACAAACTGACCCCAACCAGGGACAAACTGACCCTAACCAGGGACAAACTGACCCTAACCAGGGACAAACTGACCCTAACCAGGGACAAGCTGACCCTAACCAAGGATAAACTGACCATAATCAGGGACAAACTGACCCTAACCAGGGACAAACTGACCCTAATCAGGGATGTAAGATTCCTATAGAGCTCAATTAAGACAATAAGACATTGCAGCAGCCTTAAAAACATGCCTCTTCTCACATGGTCCCAAAAAATCTCAATGTTAGGTACTGTTAAAACTATGGCATTAGAAGACTATCCAGAAGTTTGAGGAAAATCAAGGACTGTAAATGTTGTGGTGGAGACATTACACTGGGAAGTGTGACCTGTAACTTTTAGTGTAGAGGCCACATTGGCAATGAAAAGACCAACAGGATCACCTATTACACCAGATTTACTGTGGATGCATCATTTATGTCAGCTTACGGAGAGTTCTGAACTACATAAAATTACTTTATAACTTCACAAAAGTGAGTGCTTAGGATGTTTCCAAAAATATTATGCAGGAGCTTTATAACTGCTGATCTCTAGAGAGGAGTGAAATTATATTCATATCTGAGAAGCATCACATTCGGAAAGGTCATTTTAATATGCATCGTCTCAGACTAGGGTGTAAAGCGTCCACTAAAGCAGGGTTTCCAACCCCCCCCCCCCATCCCCTCCTGCCCAGGGTGCACATTTTGGTTTTTTGTCCTAGCACTACACCGCTGATTTAAATAATCAAAGCTTGATGGTGAGTTGGTTATTTCAATCAGCTGTGTAGCACTAGGGAAAAAAACAAAACGTGCACCCAGGGGGGCCCCAGGACCGAGTTTGTGAAACCGTACACTAAAGTATAGATAGAAACCAGAGCATTAAAAACACCTTAAATGAGTGGGAAAATAGAGCACTTGAATTTTCGTAAAGTTTCTCAAGATTCCTTGTGATAACGTGACATTTACAAAATGCAACTGTAGCCAAAGACTGAACATAAAATTATGTCTTCACTTGATTAGAAGTAAGTAAACCTTGCCCCTTAGTTTCTCACATGACTATGAATTTGGGATAGGCTACTATGAGCACAGCTTACATTTGTTCATGGACTGCACATCAAACAGCCTCAGACAGCCTTTGCGGTCTACATTACTATCACTCCTCTGTGATATAAATCAAATGGTTGAGCATCCCGGCTCAGTGGGAGATAAGGAATATATCTGCTGTGTAGACTATGGTACTAGAGTAAAATGGACCCAAAATAATATAGATCTGTGGGAAGCGAAAAGTTGAATAGTCCTCCGAAATTTAATCTGGGGATTAATCAGAGTGCTTTTGCTTGAGGACAAGTTCCAAAAATGGAAAGCCCATGAGGTGTTTCCAGAATATGGAAGATGACAAATGGCAACGTAGGTGAAATTCAGGATCTTGAAACCATAAATACCACATAACCCTCTTCTGCAGTGCCTCCAGTAACAGAGATGCAGACAAAGTTATACCTCGACTCAGGCCTCTTCATAACCCTGCGTAAATGCCCGCCAGTCGTCTTGAAAAGACAGTGGATCTGCTTCTCCCTGCCTCAGACAAGCCCCAAAGGCTGTGTAGCTCAGATATATTTCCCTAACCAAGACTGAGATGACCTTTTGAGAAAGAACACACTGTGCGTCTTGCTGATGAGGATCTTCTTTCGATTTAACTGTCGACGTCAAAAGCCATTAGTTTCATATCACCTACAGGTAACTGCCAAAATAAAGGAAACACCAACATAGTGTCTTAATAGGGCATTGGGAAACTGAGCTACCAGAACAGCTTCAATACAACAACATTCTTCCACGAGAAATTCCATAATTTGGTGTTTTGTTGATGGTGGTGGAAAATGCTGTCTCAAGCGCCACTCCATAATCTCCCATTCCCAATCTCCCTTATATATGAACCTAAGCATGGGATGCTAATTGCTTAATTAACTAATCGAACCGAAACCTTTGTTGAAGCACCTGTTTTCAACTCATTTACTCAAGTGCTTCCTTTATTTTGGCACTTACCTGTACATTGCTACAGTACTCACGTAATCTAGATTGAAATAATAGCTATACTGTTCTAACCTTAATCAAAATACACATTCATGACAAGTCAATCTTTACTGGCCTTGAAACATTCCTTAGGTGATGAGGAAGACCACTGTCTAGTCAGAAACTGTCCACCTGATCAAACTAAAGACTTGTATTTTCTCACAAAAAGAAATCAAGCACATTGTGCTACGCTATTTAATATGGCATGGTTTCCATGGGAACCAAAACAATCTCAGCATGAAAGAAGGCCTTAAAGGACAGCAACTAGCTGGGATCTCTCAAGCTGTTTTCAATCAGCAGCACACTGTATCACTTTTAAGGTGAGATAAATAAGGTAGAAGCTACGGGAAAACTATAACGCATCAGCACATATAAAACAGATAGACCAGAGCCACAGACCACAGTGCTGTAAGTAATAGATGCCCAAGGAATGTCAAGACCTCAAAAAATATTTCCTTGGATTTACTCTGGCTGTTTTGTCCATCTACAAATCAAGTTTCAGCTGTCAACACTTATTTGTAAATCACATACTGCATTGATGAATTCAAATACTTACCTGAGATATGAATCTAGGCTACTTTTAGGCCCTATGAACACATCATGAAATAACATAATTTTTGGGAAAGAGCCTGATGACAGCTGTCCATTTGTGTAGCTAAAATCCTACAGTTGTATAGTTGAAAATCTAAAACCTTAACCACATGTCACTGGTGTTGCGAGCCCAAACATGGTCTTTCTATTCTGTTGAGTTATTGACTTGACTTCTCCTCTGATGATGGTGAAAACATCCTGCTTGAACCTAAACAGCAACATATCCTATGGCTATGTCATAACAGATGATGACAGGTCCCATCATACCTCCTGCTGTCGCCTTCAGCATTGGAAAATCTCATTAGGCTTCTCTTACGCAATAATTTGCATAATCCCTTCCCATATTTTGCGGCTTCAGACACTCAATCATCCGTAATTACATATACATCAAGGTTGGCACCACAGCAATTCGAATCAATGACTTGTATTGTTACTAAATACCACTGTGTGCATTCAGTAAATCAAAAGCTTTGTTGAACTCTGCTGTGATTTATTTGGCAGGTGGGATGGCGTGTTTTCCCCCTAACAGAGGGTCCTGGTGCAGCTTGATCTGGGAGCAGATGACCTTTGTGCTGGTGTCACTCTGGCCTGATCTACTGGTTTACAGCAGAGGCGGAGGTGGTGGGTTGATGTGCGGCTGATCTATGTGAGTGGGGGAGAACCAAAGTTCAGGCAACTCAGGCCCATGAGTGCACTTCAAAGTTCTCCCCAACTCCCTTTCAAGTTTGAAAGTGAAGAGAACGCGCTTTGATTATCAATGTGGATGTTCTGCTTTAGAATTAGTCCTAAAGTGGGAAGGAAAACATTAAAATGGTGGATAATGGACTCGATAATGTGAAGACTTCATTGGAAATGTTTAAAGATGAGCTGCTTGGGGAAAAAGCCACATGAAGACAGACAGCCCACTGGGCACAGACGTCAATTTAACGTCTATTCCACGTTGGTTCGACGCCATTTCATTGAAATGACGTGGAACAACATTGATTCAACCAGTGTGTGCCCAGTGGGAGGGCCTTCATTTCACTACCAAACTGCTCGGGTTTTTAAGAAATGCTTCCTACAGCACCTAGACTGACATGATTTAACTCCCAAGTTGATACAAATTTGGTTGAGTTTTGATCCAAAGTATGAATCAAATTACTTTGACAAAACTGAAACATGCTCTACAATGATCAAGGACGAGGACACACAACTTGGGGGAAAGAACAGCTATAGTAGTATGCTACAATCCTCCGCAAAGAATATAACCTAAGCAGGAAGCCAGATACTTGTTCATCGCCAGAATCCCACTCTGTGAAAGCTTTTACAAGAAACCTCTCTAAAGATGCCTTATGGGGGCAGCCTTCTGACAGCTGTTAGCACGAGCCGTTGGTGTTTTACATTTTCTTTGGCACCATATACATTTCTTCCCATCAATCAATATTGAGAGGAGAGGACTCAATCAGTAGGAGAGGACTTAACTACTACTGGACATTGTTTTCATCATCAACTAGCTAACATCATCAATAATCAGACAAGGGTGACAGGTACATATGGGTTGACAAATCACAACAGAACCGTCAAAGTGGAGGGTGTTAAATGGCTCTGTTTATGTAAGCCAGGTCAGTGCTATTGTGCTATACACTTAGTACCCACCAAGTGTACCAATTAGCACATTAGCCAAACCCTAGGTAAAGTAATTGCGGCATGTTTTCATTAGAGCCCCAGGAAGTCATTACTGGTTTATCTGAGCAGTTCCACTGTAAATGATTCAAAACATATCCTGATCACATCAAACCAGCACATCACCATCATAACCTATTATCTCGCCCTGTTCCGACTCACTGCACTTACAGAGACATTGGAGGGGGAAAGAGAATCAGTGGAAACAACAGGCACAGGGACCGCACTGGGCTAGAGACAATCTCAATGCAGTCCCATTATCATACAGGCTGCGGAGGTTAAATTGGCTTAATTGTTTTGTAGATGGAACATGCCCAGCATGTTTGTTAAAATGGATAATAGCGTGTCATATTCCACATATTTGCCCTACCCCGCTCTGTGAGCCTGACCAGGCCAAGTGATATCACAGAGTCAGCAAGAGGTGGCCGCATGAAAACATGTAGCCTCCTCAGACATCCATAAAACATACAGTACAGTAGATATATTCACACAGCTATGCGCAGTAGCAACACATTGAAACAATCCATCATTTCAATAAAGCCTGGTATCCACCTCAGGAGAAGTGCATGAGGATTACTGTAGCAGTGAATAATGTGAGGCAACACTAAGCCCTGTGTGCTGCTGAGGGAAGGAGGCTGTGTGATGAGAGGACCAGTGGTCTGGGGAGCTGGATCCCAATCTCTCCCCAGAGAGGCTGAGTTACAGCTGTCACTCATACAGCTCTCCGCTATTGTGAGTTGCCACTTAATCCTCATGGGTACGTACGGTGGCAGGTTGAGTATGCTGGCAAAGTAACCCACGCATGCACTCACACAGACAGAAACATACACAGACACTGTTCACACACACACACATGTACATGAGCACATGTACGCACACACTCTCTCACACATACACATTGATCTGCTGTATTGTCCAGAGGAGTACAGGGAGAATCTAAGTGAGGTTGGGCAGATTCAGAACCACTGGGGAAGGATTAGGAGCCGGCTAATTATGAAGTCAGCATACAGTACTGCCCCACCACCACTAACAGGTTCAGGGTTCAGATCAGCCTCCTGACATTACGGTGTAATCCACCCTAAACCATACACTACACAGCGCTAACCCCTTCACAACCCCACCTCATAGCAGGCCACACTGCTGTGAGGTTAGCTCAGGTCAGACTCTGCTAGACAGGTTCAACCCCTGCAGATAAACTGATTGCATGACATTTTTATTCCACATTAGGTAGAAACAAAGTGATGGTGAGTCATTAGAAGACATGTAGTGTCATATAGATAAAGAGCAGGAAATCAGGATTCATAATCATGAATAAACAGCAACAATGATTAAACCAAAGGTTGCTGACAAACGTTTGTCTCACATAACAAAAAAGGGCTTATGCAGTCACTGGTAACCTGAGTAGAATCTATTCCATCAGAGTCTCCAGTCAGATGGTATTTAAATGTCTGTCCAGTTGAAGGTTATGTAATTAGGCTGTAGAGTGCTTGACTGCTTCATCCATGAGAGTGAAAGGAGACCTCTCATCTCTGGGGGACAGGGTAATACATCATCATTTAGCTGCAGTCTGGCCATGAGAGGTAGAGTTGGATGACAGAGCAACACAACTAGTGGAAAGGGTCCTCACCCTGATGAACCCAACGTGACTGTATCAAAACCTCTGTTTACCAACGGGTACAGCAGTGAGCACGCTGCAAGCACAGGGAAGTTTCTCTCAACAGACAGGAAAGGAATGTTAAGTATTATGCGACAGAAAAAAACGATGATGAATAATTCATTCTTTATCCCAAAGCCCAGATCTGGGAGACAAGCTGTCTCTCTGACTTTCCTTCTGGTGTTGTTGTTGTTTGCAGACGAGGGGAGATAATAATGTGGATGATGGGTTTACGTTTCATATTATCACAAAGCACTAAATGACACACAGAGACAATTGATCATGGCATGTTTGCATGCGCAATGTAAGCTTTTCAATAGTAACCTTCAAAGTCAAAGTCACTGGCTTTACTACTCATATCTCCTGAGCCACAAGCTGAACATATGATATAATTTCTACATCCCATAAGGTCTATAGGAAATACAGATACATCCCATAGGGCCTATAGGAAATACATGCTCGAGCCCATAGGGCTTTTCACTGGCTGTATAGGAGATAGTGGGAAAAGGTCCATTTCAGTGGAGCTTAAAGCTCAAGCAAATTAAAAGGTTCTAGTGTGCTTGACAATATTTGGAAAGATGCATACATTATTCATGTGTGATTCACATCTCTTCTCCCTCTGTGATGATGTTTAGAAAACAGGCCACTGGGATGATACAGAAAAATAAATGTTTTTTATGCTTGAACTGCCACAGAAAACACCTCTCTCTCATGAGTATGTGTTCTCTGTGGAAGACTACCATGCTATCTGTGCACTCATCTCATGCCAAGCATTACTAGACAAGCATTCTGTTACTCTTCCCCACCCCATCTCCCCCTTTTAACTATATATTGCCCTTGGAATGTTGCAGGTGCACTGTGATATTACAACTATAAAGCCATTTAAATATTACAATTGGTGCTACAATACTATTGTGTATTTCTCCAAAAAGCCATTTTGCTTGATTGACATTCTATTTGCACACTGATACACGTTTGTGAGAGGAACACCACCAATCCATTGGTGTTCTTATAGTACCACACATGTATTAACAGTTTACTACAGTTTCTTCTGCTCGTCGTCTACAGTACATTTCTTCAAAGTACAAAACCGGAGGAAAGGTGTTTTTGTTCGTTGTCAAGACACCAAGTGTAAGGGGGATAAATGCAGGAGTCTGAGTGGTCTGCTTTGCCTGCCTCGTCATAATTATACTTTACTTATTCACTTTCTATAGACCCCTAAAGAGATTGATGATTACACCTTTAATTCAACTTCTTTACCCCCCACACTGTTTACAATGTGATTTGGCACGTTTATACCACCGGAGTATCCTTATTATCGATAATTATGTATTTTGGAGTAAAACAGAGTGGCTACCTGAGGTGCTATGAAAAATATTTATTTTCTTTGCTTTGAGGTAATGGCAGCCATAAAACAACAACTAGAGGATGGTCCACGTCAAGCTATTCACATACAGTATCTTAACAACTGTACATAAAGTAACTACCAAAATAATTGACACACTTGAGGGATACAAATTATAATGAAAGCAGGTGCTTCCACACAGTTGTGGTTCCTTAGTTAATTAAGCAATTCAAACATTGCTTCGTGCTTAGGGTATATCTATACAAATTCTGGGCACCCCATTATTTTGGCTACCATTGCCCCCATAGGATGGCAATCCACAGGGCACGAGTGGTCACTGAATGGTTTGATGAGCATGAAAACGATGTAAACCATATGCTATGGCCGTCTCAGTCACCAGATGTCAACCCAATGGAACACTTGGGATATTTTGGAGCGGTGCCTGAGACAGTATTTTCCACCACCATCAACAAAACACCAAATTATGGAATTTCTGGTGGAAGAATGGTGTCGCATCTCCCCAGTTCCAGACACTTATACCAATTGAATATACCGAACCTGGTGAATATACCATTGAATATACCATTGAAGATGTTCTGGTTCGTGGTGGCCCTATTAAGACCCTTTATGTTGGTGTTTCCTTTATTTTGGCAGTTATCTTCATTAATATCCAATCAATGACCAGTTTTAGTGAACTAGTTTTGACCAGAAACATGTGATAGAGACTATAGTCTTTCAAATGTGCCTCTATTGAGACCATATAATGATGTATAACAGGCTGAGTATGTCAGTCCATGACCTTACATTCAGTCTCTAATAACAGGGAATATTGAGTAACTCTGACGGGAGTAAACTCTCCTACCTTTGTCAGTGGGATCGTTGCAATCTCTCCTGCTTTCTCTGACCTGTTAGAAGAAAAAACAGAATTGAGATTTGTCATGAATAATATCTCCACTCAGATGATCAGTCAAAAAGTTTCCAGACACTTGTCATTGGTTCAGTTGTGCACTAATCCCTATGTTTCCTTATGTGTATTGACAGCTGAGCTATGAAAAAGAACGCTTAAAAATCAAAAATAAATAGAATTGCAGGAAAGAATGGCATTGGCGTTGACGTGTTACAGCCTTCATATTGCTTGGCATTGAAGAGTGTGGTGTAAAACAGCAGTAACCAGTGCTGCTCTACTCCCTTTTCCTCTGCAAACAATTATTTTGTGCATTGTCCCCACACAATTGCGCTCCCAGGATGAGGAGGCTGATTCCTCTTTACAGTTGGCTGCACACATCTGCATCCCTTGAAACAAACTGCCAGACAGTTGCAGTGGCAGAGCTACTGATTAGTGGTTCACCTTTGGGAGAAATGGGCACAAAGCATCCGTCTGTCTAATGAATTGGCTGATGAAATAGATCAAAAGCTCATCTGAAGGTTATGTCCTATTGCTTTGGTGATTTCTGTGGATTTCAATTAGTTACAAACTAAAACAGATACTTCAGGGTGGGCTACATGTATTAAGATACGTGGGAGCTCCAACATCATTAGGCTTTGTATGGCTTCTAAAGACTCGCTTTTAGCAGGCTGGATTTTCACTATAATTCAGTTGAATCAGGCTAATGTGTCTCCTGTTATGGAGTAGTAGGTACAACTGGTCAACAACTCACTTGTAGTTTTGCACACAGTCACATGAAGTGTCAAGCTGCCCATAGCAATTGTGTGGGGTGATTCTCCATTCACTTTTTCACATGTTAAGTTTCATAAAGTCTTTGCTTCTGGCTATCCGCTTTGTGTCTTTGAAATGCAAATAGATTTTCTTGGTAGCCAGGCCATATTCTCAGGGATGTATCTTTATTTGGAGCAGTTACAGTATGCACTAAATATTTCTAACAGTAGGTTGCAGGCTATTTAAATCATTGGGGAGATTATGTTGAGAATAAACTAGAAACATTGGTCTAAATATAACAAATTCAATACAATATGTGGTAAAACTATGAATTACTGTGCTTTTATTGTAATTGAAGTCCATTTTTCTTAGCAGCTATGTCAAAGGAAAGGAGTGCTGTATGGCCACTGTCAATTGTTGAGGACTGTACATTTCTACTGAATAGGTCTTAGTTACACACACAATCCCTCCACCCATTTATTAGCAGTGTCAGCTAAAGTATGTGTCTCTTTTAGATTAAATTGAAGAGAAAATCCTAAGTTTCTCTCAGTGAGATGCTTAAAACATTTAACTAGGGCTCTTGTGAGCGAGACAGGTAATACACTACATGACCAACATGTATGGACACCTGCTCGTCGCACAGCTCATGTCAAAATAATGGGCATTAAAATGGAGTTGGTCCCCCCTTTCCTGCTATAACAGCCTCCAGTCTTCTGGGAAGGCTTGCCACTAGATGTTGGAACATTGTGGCAGAGGCTTGCTTCCATTCAGCCACAAGAGCATTAGTGAGGTAGGACACTGATGTTGCGCTATTAGGCCTGAATTGCAGTCGGCGTTCCAAATCATCCCAAATGTTTTTGATGGGGTTGAGGTCAGGGCTCTGTGCAGGCCAGTCAAGTTCTTCCACACCAATATCGACAAACCATTTCTATACGGACCTCGCTTTGTGCATGGGGGCATTGTCATGCTGAAACAGGAAAGGGCCTTCCCCAAACTGTTGCCACAAAGTTGGAAGCACAGAATAGTCTAGAATGCCATTGGACGCTGTAGCGTTAAGATTTCCCCTCACTGGAACTATGGAAAACTCATTTCATGACGCTCCAGACGAACAGTTCTTGTACTGAGGTTGCAACCGAGGACAGACAATTTTTACGCGCTACACGCTTCAGCACTCGTCGGTCACATTCTGTGAGCTTGTGGAGCCTAAGACTTCGCGGCTGAGCTGTTGTTGCTCCTAGACGTTTCCACTTCACAATAACAGCACTTACAGTTGACAGGGGAAGCTCAAGCAGGGCAGAAATTTGACGAACTGACTTATTGGAAAGGTGGCATCCTATGAAGGTGCCACGTTGAAAGTCACTGAGCTCTTCAGTAAGGCCATTCTACTGTCAATGGGTGTGGCTGAAATAGCAGCAATGGGTGTGGCTGAAATAGCAGAATCCACTCATTTTAAGGGGTGTCCACATACTTTTATATACAGTGCCTTGCGAAAGTATTCGGCCCCTTTGAACTTTGCGACCTTTTGCCACATTTCAGGCTTCAAACATAAAGATATAAAACTGTATTTTTTTTGTGAAGAATCAACAACAAGTGGGACACAATCATGAAGTGGAACGACATTTATTGGATATTTCAAACTTTTTTAACAAATCAAAAACTGAAAAATTGGGCGTGCAAAATTATTCAGCCCCCTTAAGTTAATACTTTGTAGCGCCACCTTTTGCTGCGATTACAGCTGTAAGTCGCTTGGGGTATGTCTCTCAGTTTTTCACATCGAGAGACTGACATTTTTTCCCATTCCTCCTTGCAAAACAGCTCGAGCTCAGTGAGGTTGGATGGAGAGCATTTGTGAACAGCAGTTTTCAGTTCTTTCCACAGATTCTCGATTGGATTCAGGTCTGGACACACCTGGATATGTTTATTTTTGAACCATTCCATTGTAGATTTTGCTTTATGTTTTGGATCATTGTCTTGTTGGAAGACAAATCTCAGTCCCAGGTCTTTTGCAGACTCCATCAGGTTTTCTTCCAGAATGGTCCTGTATTTGGCTCCATCCATCTTCCCATCAATTTTAACCATCTTCCCTGTCCCTGCTGAAGAAAAGCAGGCCCAAACCATGATGCTGCCACCACCATGTTTGACAGTGGGGATGGTGTGTTCATGGTGATGAGCTGTGTTGCTTTTACGCCAAACATAACGTTTTGCATTGTTGCCAAAAAGTTCAATTTTGGTTTCATCTGACCAGAGCACCTTCTTCCACATGTTTGGTGTGTCTCCCAGGTGGCTTGTGGCAAACTTTAAACAACACTTTTTATGGATATCTTTAAGAAATGTCTTTCTTCTTGCCACTCTTCCATAAAGGCCAGATTTGTGCAATATACAACTGATTGTTGTCCTATGGACAGAGTCTCCCACCTCAGCTGTAGATCTCTGCAGTTCATCCAGAGTGATCATGGGCCTCTTGGCTGCATCTCTGATCAGTCTTCTCCTTGTATGAGCTGAAAGTTTAGAGGGACGGCCAGGTCTTGGTAGATTTGCAGTGGTCTGATACTCCTTCCATTTCAATAGTATCGCTTGCACAGTGCTCCTTGGGATGTTTAAAGCTTGGGAAATCTTTTTGTATCCAAATCCGGCTTTAAACTTCTTCACAACAGTATCTCGGACCTGCCTGGTGTGTTCCTTGTTCTTCATGATGCTCTCTGCGCTTTTAACGGACCTCTGAGACTATCACAGTGCAGGTGCATTTATACGGAGACTTGATTACACACAGGTGGATTGTATTTATCATTAGTCATTTAGGTCAACATTGGATCATTCAGGGATCCTCACTGAACTTCTGGAGGGAGTTTTCTGCACTGAATTTATTTTTATTTATTTCACCTTTATTTAACCAGGTAGGCTAGTTGAGAACAAGTTCTCATTTGCAACTGCGACCTGGCCAAGATAAGGCATAGCAGTGTGAACAGACAACACAGAGTTACACATGGAGTAAACAATTAACAAGTCAATAACACAGTAGAAAAAAGGGGGGTCTATATATACATTGTGTGCAAAAGGCATGAGAAGGTAGGCAAATAATTACAATTATGCAGATTAACGCTGGAGTGATAAATGATCAGATGGTTATGTAAAGGTAGAGATAGAGATATTGGTGTGCAAAAGAGCAGAAAAATAAATAAATAAAAACAGTATGGGGATGAGGTAGGTGAAAATGGGTGGGCTATTTACCAATAGACTATGTACAGCTGCAGCGATCGGTTAGCTGCTCAGATAGCAGATGTTTGAAGTTGGTGAGGGAGATAAAAGTCTCCAACTTCAGCGATTTTTGCAATTCGTTCCAATCACAGGCAGCAGAGAACTGGAACGAAAGGCGGCCAAATGAGGTGTTGGCTTTAGGGATGATCAGTGAGATACACCTGCTGGAGCGCGTGCTACGGATGGGTGTTGCCATCGTAACCAGTGAACTGAGATAAGGCGGAGCTTTACCTAGCATGGACTTGTAGATGACCTGGAGCCAGTGGGTCTGGCGACGAATATGTAGCGAGGGCCAGCCGACTAGAGCATACAAGTCGCAGTGGTGGGTGGTATAAGGTGCTTTAGTGACAAAACGGATGGCACTGTGATAAACTGCATCCAGTTTGCTGAGTAGAGTGTTGGAAGCAATTTTGTAGATGACATCGCCGAAGTCGAGGATCGGTAGGATAGTCAGTTTTACTAGGGTAAGTTTGGCGGCGTGAGTGAAGGAGGCTTTGTTGCGGAATAGAAAGCCGACTCTTGATTTGATTTTCGATTGGAGATGTTTGATATGGGTCTGGAAGGAGAGTTTAGAGTCTAGCCAGACACCTAGGTACTTATAGATGTCCACATATTCAAGGTCGGAACCATCCAGGGTGGTGATGCTGGTCAGGCGTGCGGGTGCAGGCAGCGAACGGTTGAAAAGCATGCATTTGGTTTTACTAGCGTTTAAGAGCAGTTGGAGGCCACGGAAGGAGTGCTGTATGGCATTGAAGCTCGTTTGGAGGTTAGATAGCACAGTGTCCAAGGACGGGCCGGAAGTATATAGAATGGTGTCGTCTGCGTAGAGGTGGATCAGGGAATCGCCCGCAGCATGAGAAACATCATTGATATATACAGAGAAAAGAGTCGGCCCGAGAATTGAACCCTGTGGCACCCCCATAGAGACTGCCAGAGGACCGGACAGCATGCCCTCCGATTTGACACACTGAACTATGTCTGCAAAGTAATTGGTGAACCAGGCAAGGCAGTCATCCGAAAAACCGAGGCTACTGAGTCTGCCAATAAGAATACGGTGATTGACAGAGTCGAAAGCCTTGGCAAGGTCTATGAAGACGGCTGCACAGTACTGTCTTTTATCGATGGCGGTTATGATATCGTTTAGTACCTTGAGCGTGGCTGAGGTACACCCGTGACCGGCTCGGAAACCAGATTGCACAGCGGAGAAGGTACGGTGGGATTCAAGATGGTCAGTGATCTGTTTGTTGACTTGGCTTTCGAAGACCTTAGATAGGCAGGGCAGGATGGATATTGGTCTGTAACAGTTTGGGTCCAGGGTGTCGCCCCCTTTGAAGAGGGGGATGACTGCGGCAGCTTTCCAATCCTTGGGGATCTCAGACGATATGAAAGAGAGGTTGAACAGGCTGGTAATAGGGGTTGCGACAATGGCGGCGGATAGTTTCAGGAATAGAGGGTCCAGATTGTCAAGCCCAGCTGATTTGTACGGGTCCAGGTTTTGCAGCTCTTTCAGAACATCTGCTATCTGGATTTGGGTAAAGGAGAACCTGGAGAGGCTTGGGCGAGTAGCTGCGGGGGGGGGGGGGGGGGGGGGGGGGGAGCTGTTGGACGAGGTTGGAGTAGCCAGGCGGAAGGCATGGCCAGCCGTTGAGAAATGCTTGTTGAAGTTTTCGATAATCATGGATTTATCGGTGGTGACCGTGTTACCTAGCCTCAGTGCAGTGGGCAGCTGGGAGGAGGTGCTCTTGTTCTCCATGGACTTCACAGTGTCCCAGAACTTTTTGGAGTTGGAGCTACAGGATGCAAACTTCTGCCTGAAGAAGTTGGCTTTAGCTTTCCTGACTGACTGTGTGTATTGGTTCCTGACTTCCCTGAACAGTTGCATATCGCGGGGACTGTTCGATGTTAGTGCAGTCCGCCACAGGATGTTTTTGTGCTGGTCGAGGGCAGTCAGGTCTGGAGTGAACCAGGGGCTATATCTGTTCTTAGTTCTGCATTTTTTGAACGGAGCATGCTTATCTAAAATGGTGAGGAAGTTACTTTTAAAGAAAGACCAGGCATCCTCAACTGACGGGATGAGGTCAATGTCCTTCCAGGATACCCGGGCCAGGTCGATTAGAAAGGCCTGCTCACAGAAGTGTTTTAGGGAGCGTTTGACAGTGATGAGGGGTGGTCGTTTGACTGCGGCTCCGTAGCGGATACAGGCAATGAGGCAGTGATCGCTGAGATCCTGGTTGAAGACAGCGGAGGTGTATTTGGAGGGCCAGTTGGTCAGGATGACGTCAATGAGGGTGCCCTTGTTTACAGAGTTAGGGTTGTACCTGGTGGGTTCCTTGATGATTTGAGTGAGATTGAGGGCATCTAGCTTAGATTGTAGGACTGCCGGGGTGTTAAGCATATCCCAGTTTAGGTCACCTAACAGAACAAACTCTGAAGCTAGATGGGGGGCGATCAATTCACAAATGGTTTCTAGGGCACAGCTGGGAGCTGAGGGGGGTCGGTAGCAGGCGGCAACAGTGAGAGACTTATTTCTGGAGAGAGTAATTTTCAAAATTAGTAGTTCGAACTGTTTGGGTATGGACCTGGAAAGTATGACATTACTTTGCAGGCTATCTCTGCAGTAGACTGCAACTCCTCCTCCTTTGGCAGTTCTATCTTGACGGAAGATGTTATAGTTGGGTATGGAAATCTCAGAATTTTTGGTGGCCTTCCTGAGCCAGGATTCAGACACAGCAAGGACATCAGGGTTAGCAGAGTGTGCTAGAGCAGTGAGTAAGACAAACTTAGGGAGGAGGCTTCTGATGTTGACATGCATGAAACCAAGGCTTGAAAGTAAAGGGGCTGAATAATTTTGCACGCCCAATTTTTCAGTTTTTGATTTGTTAAAAAAGTTTGAAATATTCAATAAATGTCGTTCCACTTCATGAGTGTGTCCCACTTGTTGTTGATTCTTCACAAAAAAATACAGTTTTATATCTTTATGTTTGAAGCCTGAAATGTGGCAAAAGGTCGCAAAGTTCAAGGGGGCCGAATACTTTCGCAAGGCACTGTATATAGTGTACTTAGGATATGATGACATCCTCCATGACTTCCTGTGACTCCGGTGCAAATGAATTTCTCCGGCTTTAATTATTTCTTTCTCAGGACGCCTCTGGAGCCGCTGTCTCTCTCGCCCCGGATTGTGTGAAACGTTCCGTGTCTGACCTCCAATTTTCAAATCGTTCCACAGCTTTGCTAAGAAATTGGATGCCCCACATTTTCAATCGAGCCCAGATACCCTTGTGGTTTTGTCCCCCAAGTCTTTGTCAAATTTTCTGTGGAATAAGCAAAACCAAATGTGGGCGCACTTCTGCTGACAGAAACAATCAGTGTTTGGGCCTTAATAAGCAGGCTGGGTATGTCAACAACAGTGGATATTTAGTTCTGCCTACGCTATCATAAAGCCATGTCTCTCTGCCGAGTCCCAGCCTCATGAGCTACTGCAGTTCTGCACTTCAGGAGCTGAGTGCAACAATTCTCCATGACCTTAGAGTAGAAAAACAATTTGGGTGTAGATGTGGGGATGTAATCCTTTCAAATCCCCCTGCAAAGGTAAGTAAATCCTGCTAAACATGCTCTCCCCATCAAGGGAAGCCTTTCCCTTCATTACCCTCCTAGAGGCAGGATGATGTGAGGCTAAGGGAAGGGGGTGTTAGAGACATGGCAGCAGAGAGGGATGGCAGATTTAGGGCTAAGGGTTGAAATCTCGTTAAAACACTGTCCAAGCTGTCAGGGAAAAACATACCACACAACAAACAGGCCTGGATTGAACTACTACTGTACTTATGCTTTAAAGCCACTCAAACACAGATACACACCATATGACATGCTGTTGATTTGTAACAAACAGCTGGATCTTTAATATTGCCACTGAGATGTCAAGGACAATCAAAACAACATTTGGATCACTGCTACTTCCACACATACACACAGGGAAAAGTACATCTGCTTGGTAAATATAGACAGTTATGATTCCAGTTGTTTTATTACGTGTTCTCCATGTGCTAGCAGACTGTTTGCATGGTGTAAGAATAGCTGATCATTACAGTAATTGGCAGACAGTGGCCTTTAGGGGGCACTGTTGCTCTCTGTAAGCACCAATGCCAACATGCTACAGAGCATAAGACACCTGTCAATAGCATTCGGAGCCATTTTGAGCAAAAATACAAACAAAACTTTTCAAATGGATGACTGATGAACAATACATTTGAGTGAGAAATAAATGAAATTCATGTCAAGTTATTATATTGAAAATAACAGTTTTGCAATTCAACATGATCCAAATGGCAGAATACCACACTGGTGGGGTTCCTGTTAAAACCTCCCTTTACAACTGAATTGATACAACTGATTTTATACTATTGACATGTTTGTGAGTGTTTATGTATAAGTGGCCCTGTCTTTGACCTATGAATAAATAGACAGTAGCGATATCATGACATGTTTGACTTCAAACAATACTCTTGAGACACTTTGCTTTACATTAACTTTACAAAACAAGCAGTGCTCTATACATGTAAATCCCTTCTCTTTACCAATTGACTGCTAGTTTTAAGTAAGTTCAAGCTGCTTGCATGTTACAACATTGGTGTGTGGATTGGTTGTGAGAATTCCACTACTTTGAATGTAATGTTGTTGGGGACTTTCCACCAGAGCAATGACAGTCAGTGGAAATGAAGCAGGACTGGAGGGGAATCCATTTCCTGATGATCTTTTATCTCTGAGGTAAACCCTGACACTTGGTCTCCAACCAGGGTCTGCTATTCCCCAACCTTACACAAACAACACTGAATAATTCATCTTAATCTTGCCTGATATATAATACATCCAGCCATCTGCCCACATATATAGATGTAAGCAGGACTTAAGAATATAAATACATATAACATTGTATGGATTGTAAAATGGCTTGTGTCAGAGAGCTGGCTGAATCATCGAGCCTGAGGAACTAGAAGAAGTCGACTGGGCACATCACATCTTATGCCTTCAACCATAAAGAGAGGAAGAAGACAGAAACAAAAACCTTCTGTGTACACTCTCTTTCTGCTTAACTTGTTTTCATTGCCTAATTCATGTCTTGGTGCAAACTGCCACAAACCCAGGCCTGGCCACACAAGTTACCAGGGGAGAAAATGCACCAAGACTATGCAGTATTAAACTATCATCACAGTTTCCATGGAAATCAAATTCAAATTTAAAAAAGGATATAAAAAGCAAGGAAGACCAAGGCACTTTTCATACAATTAAAATGCCTTTATTTGAATGGCAATTTCAATGGAACAAAGATTTTAAAACTAAATTCGGCAGCATGGCCTTCATCTGAAATACAGAGTTTTAAAATCTTTGTTCCATTGAACATGCCCATACAAATAAAGGCATTTTAATTATATGAAGGGTGTCTTGGTCCTCCTTTCCGTTTGATGACCAATTTAACCCTTTTACCAAAGAGCTCCTTCCATCTACAAAAATCTACTGTGTACCCTAGAAGTGTTCCCTTCAAAATAAAATAAAAGTAACTCACTTGGAATAATAGTTTCGTAATTTCATAATATTTCAGAAATCAAGAACCATTGACAATCTTTTTATAGTGAAAGAATCAAAGGGATGCTCATCAAAGGCTCTAATAGCACGTTAGAGAATGTAATAAAGTAGTGTTTGAACGGTGAAACAGATGCTGCTATTTGACTAACCAACTTTCCTTAGAGGCTGGTAAGTGGTACTATACACTACACCACACAGGGACACACTATTATATTCTGAACAGAAATATAAAAGCAACATGTAAAGTGTTGGTCCCATGTTTCATGAGCTGAAATAAAAGATCCCAGAAATGTTCCATATGCACAAAAAGCTTAAATGTTGTGCACAAATTTGTTTAAATCCCTTTTGTTAATATCCCTGTTAGTGAGTATTTCTCCTTTGCCAAGATAATCCATCCGCATATCAAGAAGCTGATTAAACAGCATGCTCATTACACAGGTGCACCTTGTGCTGGTTGACAATAAAAGGCCACTCTAAAATGTGAAGTTATGTCACACAACATAATGCTTCAGAGGTGTCAAGTTTTGAGGGAGCATGCAATAGGCATGTTGACTGCAGGAATCTCCACCAGAGCTGTTGCCAGATAATTTAATGCTAATTTATCTACCATAAGCCGCCTATAATGTCGTTTTAGAGAATTTGGTAGGTCCAGCCGGCCTCGCAACCGCAGACCACATGTAACCATGTCAGCCCAGGACCTCTACATCCGGAATTTCTGCACAAACTGTCAGAAACGTGTCAGTGAAGCTCATTTACGTGCTCGTGCTGGCATGCTGGAGAAGTGTGTTGAATCCCGCTTTCAACTGTACAAAGCAGATGGCAGAATGAGTGTAAGGCGTCTCGTGGGCGAGCGGTTTGCTGAGGTAAACGTTGTGAACAGTGTCCCATGGTGGCGGTGGGGTTATGGTATGGGCAGGCATAAGCTACGGACAACAAGCACAATTGCATTTTATCGATGCACCTAATTGATTTATTACAATTGACTGATTTTCTTATATGAACTGTAACTCTGAAGTTATTGGGTCTGTGAGAGAATCTGCAGAAAAGAGTGTATGAAATAGAGTACTGTACGCACTCCTCCAGGGAGATGTTGGAGTAGACCATGGTGTAGGCTGCTGGAGAGGACTCAGAGACGACACCACTGGTAGTGTTTACCACACCTTCCTCCATAACCCTCTGAACTGACATCTGGGGGACGATCTCCAAAACAGCCCAGCACCTGATAGAGACAGAGAGAGAAAGAGGAGGAGATAATAAAATAATGAAAGTAATATAGATATAGAGAGGCAGACATTGAGAGAGTACTAATTGGGTAATTTCTGTCTCTTTCATGTAGTTTGACAAGTGTACTGTGTGACATCTCAACATACAGTATTATTTCTGTCCTCAAATGAAAACAAGTCGACAATATGTAACACAGAAAATAGAGGACAAAGCCAAATTGCTTTCTATTACATATAAATGCTCCTTACACCAGAGACATATTGAAAGAATTCTAATATAAAACATATACAGTGCATTTGGAAAGTATTCAGACACCTTGACTTTTTCATCATTTTGTTACGTTACAGACTTATTCTAAAATTGATGATATTGTTATTTCCCCTCATCAATCTACAAACAATACCCCATATTGACAAAGCAAAAACAGGTTTTTTGAATTTTTTGCAAATGTATTAAACATAAAAAGTGGAAATATGAAATGTACATAAGTATTCAGACCCTTTACTCAGTACTATGTTGAAGTACCTTTGGCAGCAATTACAACCTTGGGTCTTCTTGGGTATGATGCTACAAGCTTGGCACACCTGTATTTGGGGAGTTTCTCCCATTCTTCTCTGCAGATCCTCTCAAGCTCTGCGGTCAATGGAAACAGGGTGCACCTGAGCTCAATTTCGAGTCTAATAGCAAAGGGTCTTTATACTTATGTAAATAAGGTATCTGTTTCTAATCTGTTCTAATATATTTGCAAAAATTTCTAAAAAACTGCTTTCGCTTTGTCATTATGGGGTATTTTCTGTAGATTGATGAGGGAAAAAAATATTTAATCAATTTTAGAATAAGGCTTTAATAACAACATGTGGAAAAAGGGAAGGAGTCTGAATACTTTCCGGATGCACTGTATCATGTCATTTTATATGCTTGCACCGACACAGCACCATGACAACCCTGTTGTCTAAAGACTGGGGATGCATTGCTTGTTTCTACATCTCACTGTTCAACAGAATCATGTAGTCTGCCACTGACTCCACAGAACATTGGATCCACTAGTGACAAGATGCAACTGAACAGGTAATTGACATTTCCTACAAACACAGAATCTATACCTTGAGTGTGTGTCTCCGCTGTATACTGTCTTGGACAGAACATCTGACAAAACTACTAGACTCAGAGTCAGCCATCTGTCACAAGCCTTCTCCTTTTTCTCAACTGGTTAGACACTATGGATATACAGTAGGTATGATACGCCTCAGCAAAGGCATATACTGTATGTAACAGCTGACAAATATACTGTGTACAGTAGTTACATTTGATGGGTACATGTTCGTTTTTCATGTGGTTAAGGAAGTTTCACTACTTCAATCTATGTGCTTTAATTGAATTCCTCCAACATGTGTGCATGTGTCTGTGTCATCATGCATTCTATTTTGTTCTATAGACATATTTCACCCTTCAGTAGACTTCAACCCAGGCGGCGCAAGCCTGTCAGTCTACTGACATGGCGAACAAATCAAAGATAACTCAATTTCTCTAGATAAACGGACCATATACTGTATTACCTGTGTGGTACGGAGGCCATTTTCAGCACAGAAGATTATCTAGCTACAGATCTAGATTTTTACCTAGAAATTTGAGATAGTAATGGGTCAATGCCTTATGTCAGTCATTCTGCAGCCTAGCTGTGATAGAATAGACAACCAAACAGGGTGTACCGCTCTCTAGTCCCCCCCCCCCCCCCCCTCCCCCCGCCATCAGTGATAAATGTTGTAGCATTCTCAGTCCAAATTGAGGGAAAATCAAGCCCTGTTGACTATCTGTTGGGTAGGCCAACATGCTTTTGTGGAGCCATAATCCCAACACGTTTATTGAACTAGGGGTGAGTGAGGAGGATTCAAGGAAAGGATCAATACAGTCACACAGAAGTATATTCCCAGATTTTGGGGAGGACTTCTCTGAAAGTTGTGTGGCAGAAACAATGGCACTAAAGTTGAAATCGGATGGAGATTGCAGTTGCCATCATTACTGAAAAGAAATTCAGAAATGTCACTGAATTCAATGTCAGTGAGGGCAAATGAAATAACTTTCGCCACTAACTACAAAAAAAGTGCAATAACAACAGGGTTTTTGACAGATCAGTTTACCACAGAACCCCCCCTAACCCCTTTGTAGGGCTAAGGATGAATAGTTATTGAAAATTGTGAGAAACAAATAGGATATGTTTTTCAGTGACTATTCGTGCTTAGCCCTACCAATCAGGTGCGCTCCAGCTGTCCTTCTCATGCGCACTCCTCATGCATTGATAGAATTAACATTTTAATTCTCTTCACAAATGGCAAACTCATCAGGCGTATCACATTTCCATGGCTTGACAAGATAATTCACCCCCAGAATCATAAAGATAAACATTTTTAACCACTAATCAATCTGTCAATAAAATATTATGTGAGAATCTGATTCATCAAGTCAATTGATTAAAGGTGCAATACGCAGAAATCAAAAATTCGAATAGTTAGCCTAATTTCAAAACAAACAATGTTCTTGCTGTTCTAAACTGCTGTGAAATATGTTTTCAATAACCAAAAATATTGTATTTTCAGGTGTTTGAAAATGGTGTACAAAACTGTAAGTAAAAGATGCAAAAACAAAAGTTAGCCTAAGATCTACCACTTCTTAGACTTGCATTCAATGAGGATGATAGATCTATAAACAGAGGCTTCTATGTGAATTCGGTTGGGTCGCCCAAAAAATTACATATTGCAGTTAAGGCATAATTCTAATGATGTTATGCATAATTTTCAAACATTCAGTCACTTGTTGATATTCTGCTAACATTATGAACTAGAGACAATGGCCTGTGCTTAAACTATTATTTATTTATTTTTCACCCGTCTCTCCTGTAACTTCTCCCAGGCTGACACCCAAGACTAGCTAGCATGATACTTGAAACCTGTGCTGTCATTTAGTCACTAGATGGGTTAACAAAATGACATACCGTATGTTTGGAACTTTAAACAACTAAACACAACTGTACAACAAAAAAATGCTTCAGGGTCTGCTTTTTATATACTTACATCACTTAAAACTACCTTTTGTTGATAACTGAAACATGGTCGGACTGGGATGTTTTTTGCAGGGAGCTTGTCCTTCTCATTAGGAACACGCCGACTTCACTACGTCATTTTAGCTTCTGTCTTATCTGAGAAAATGGCCGTTACTTTCGCCCCGTGTTACTTTCGTCCCGGCTCTCCCCTAAATGGTTGAGTCTTTAAACCCTGTGTCAGCCGAGCTCCCTGACACAACCTGCAGATCAATGCTATCTAAAATGTGAGGGGAAATATTGCAGTGATAACCTTTCCATGGTTAGAAATGATTACAAGTCCAATTCATTCTAATGACTCCAGCCCTGCCTCCTAATGGGCCCTTTAACTGTTGAGGGCCTTGTAGTTGTACATTGTGAAATGCCCTCTTACATCTATCAGTCTGTCACTTCTCAAACATACCCAGATTTATAGACATGTTTAATGGAAATGGGTGGTTCTTTGATGGCTTAGGGACTGTTTATCAGAGGTTCACTGCTTGGCTGTTGGAGCAGTGCTCTCTAGATGTACTCTAGGTGACAAAGGGGGGGGGGGGGGGGGGGGGGGGGTGGTCACATTTCAAATCACGCGAGTGGACTGCAATAGCTCATCAGTGGCAGTCTTCGCAGTAGGCGTTCTCCCGTTGATCAATGATTAGTCCACACTTGCCTCTGTGTTCATTAATGAAGTGCCACCGGCGTCGGCTCACACTGCGGCTGGCACGCTGATGACTCAATTATTCGCCACGTACTGTAGGACACCGTCTACCTTAAAGGCCCAGTGTAGTCAAAAATATGATTTATATATATTATATATTTTCCACACTATGAGGTTGGAATAATACTGTGAAATTGGGAAAAAGATGATAATGACCTTTTAGCTGTTTGAAAAGACCACCAGAAATTTCAGCCTGTTGTGGTGGCGCGACAGACAAATAAAAGCGTTCCAAACTTCTCTGCCAATAACTCAGACTACTCCCAGACAGTCCAAGCAAATTGTTGCTTGAAAAATTGCTATTTTCTAAGTTGATACTTGTTTATTTTTTACCATTTTAATTGAAAACAATCATACTAAGGTACTTAATTGTTACCCCCAAAAATGGCTGCATTGGACCCTTAAGCAAACTTAATCAAAACCAGGGAGCATAAGCCGCATCATTTGTTTGAAATAGTTTTTTGTTGCCTATGAGATGACAAAGGAGGCGAATGCTAGGTAAAGAAAGTGCATTCTACCAGGTGGCTCAAGGCACAGGTCTTATTGCTCATTGGTCTAGGTAAATCAAAGATGGGTAAGCTGGAAGATACAGATTGGTAAAGAAGATTGATATTACATAAACTGTCTGGAGCCTTAGTGCTAAGTTTAAATCCTGTGATGGCAATTAAAACAGTTGATTGCTGTGGTGCAGCTGATCATTCCCTTCAAAACAAATTGCTCTATTACCATCAAATTCACCAGCTTTCCTCATGGCTAATTCACTTTGCTATTTTCCCAGTTAGATATGGACTAATGGGGCTTGGATAGTAGGACGGAGTATCTAAAATAGATAACGAAACTCACAAAGTAGATGCATTACAGAGCTGACTCATGGGAAGTGGTGGACAGGAAAGTGGTGGCGGTGTGGCTGATGTTTCCCCCATGCTGTAAGTGCAGTAATTAGACAGTGACAGTGGGCAGGGACAGGGTCTGAGGCAGCAGTGGTTGTGAGGATCACAACACAGTGTAGGGACAGGGTTGGCAGAGGGCCCAGACTGTGGTAGCTTGGCCTGTGTTGGGAAGCCATGAGCATGGGTTCCCACTGCAGACAGACATACGGGGCAGGGCGATGACATTAATAAACAACCAACACAACACAGGGCCTGCAGCCTGGATGGCATGGCATATCCCGGGCCCGGCTACAACAGCTGGGAAAGTGTCAACAGACTCATGCCACAGCCATCACCCTCCTCTGCCAAAAACCCACACAAATTAACCACTGGTGACACAAACAAATCACCCTAGTCTAATTATTTAAAAAAACAAATTATGCATATTTAATAAAAACAAATTAGACAATTAGAGGACAGTTTCCTATTGCTAACTGTGGACATGAAAAAGGAACATTGCTGAGATATAAACAAAAATAATGGGTCTTCTCTCAAAGCAGGGAAAACTGTTAATGACATTTGGAGGAACTGAAATGAAAAACAGAAACTGAAATATGCTTAATAATCATTGGTTGGACACAAGGGGCAGAACACAGGGTATACAAAGAAAGGAATGGACAAGACCTCCAACTGTTGATTTCTGCACTCCAGGAGCAGGGCTGTGGAGATTTATCTGTTCATTTGCTGTGACTATGCTTGAGCAAGCCCAACATAAGACCATTTCTATTTTATTCCACTGTTCTCTTGCTCCGAATAGGCTGCACTATAGAATTATGTTCAGGGTGATAATTATACATCAAAATGATGGTCTGACAAATGGGTGGTGAGGAAATTGCTTACCAAGATGTCAAGTTAGGTAGGCCAAGAGCATAAGGAAGGAGTTGAATGAAAAAGCTGCAAATAACGTTAACTCCAGCTTGGATGAACTACAATGAATTTAAGGAAGTGTGTGTGCGTGTGTGTGTGTGTGTGTAGTCCAACTCAAAACCATTTACCACTTATTAATGCATTACCAAACAGAACATCAGGACATTTGTCTCCAACTACAGGTAATTCAATTCTATGTGAGTCTCTGTGGAAGTGGTCTTTAAAGATAGTCCAGCCATATGACACATGATCCCAATACCAGTCACAGATTGGAAAGACAATTTCCCTCCACATAATGAGTGACTAGTGGATCTGTACAGTTTGAAATCAATATTATGCATCCTATTGGCGCTGATGAGGTGTGCTGTTGTTGGTGATGTTGTTATTGGTGATGTTGTTGTTGGTGGTGTTGTTGTTGTTGGTAGTATTGTTGTTGTTGGTGGTGTTGCTGGTAGTGTTGTTAGTGTTGGTGGTGTTGTTTGGGTTGGTGATGTTGGTGATGTTGTTGTTTGTGTTGGTGGTGATGTTGTTGTTGGTGGTGATGTTGTTGGTGGTGGTGATGTTGTTGGTGGTGTTGTTGTTGTGTGGAGGAGGAGGAGATGCAAGGAGAGTGGCTCGAGCTGTTCTGATTAACTTCTCTTTGTCATCAAAAGACCAGATGCAGCCAATTTGCGGGATGCAAATGAAGCAGACAGAGAATATGTTACCGTGTTGAAAGAAGTGATGGGTGCCGACAGGAGAGATAAACTTCACAGTGGCAACTGCGCTAAAATGATTGCTAAGAGTGCCGCGTGAGACTGACGCCTCCAGAGAATGAATGGGCCAAGCAGAGCGCAGTTAAATAAAACGGTAATCACCAGCACCAAATAAACAAATACGGATGGAACAAATGTAGCAAATCAAATAAAGTTCTGCGTAGGCAAGAACTACTGGATGCTGAGCATAAGATTGCTGAACCAAACAGTAATATACAAAGTTAAATATATAGCCTGTGCAGGCATAAAACAAAAAGAGGGACAGCAAAAAATACTTGGTTCATTAGAATACCCAATGTAATCAACCACCTTTTTCTGTGTACTATAAAATATACAATTACTGTGTTGTGTAATGAATAATTGGCAATACAATAACTTTTCATAATAATAGTTATTAGAACATAGCTCTGCTGTATAGCTCCATGTAGTGTTTTTGTCCAATTTTACTGAAAGGTTTGGCTGCCACTCTTGTTATGTTGTCTATCCTTTCTGTCTCTATCCTTCTCTTTCCCTCTGCTCTGTATATTGGATTTTTTTTTTTTTAACATCTATACTAAGATGTCAGAAAATCTAGTATGGTTGTTGAATGTTAAATGTGGTGGGAAGGAGGATAATGAATGACGGGGTAAGAGGGAAAAGTCTACTGCTGGAGCCCAGCTCCAACTCCAGTGGCTGATGGGAGTTTATCTCCTGGATCAAACTCCTTTCATTTCATCTGCTTCAGCATAATTGCTTTCACTCTCTCGAGTAACAAAGCACTGATTGCAAACTCAATAGGTTCTTTACACATGATTAGATGCAACGGAGGCCCTTTTGAAAAACTTTGGCAGTATTTCAGTGAGAGAGACATCAAAGAAAACAACACTCCAGTGCCCGTCTGAAGCCCCACTCCTTCCCGCTTTGTCTGTTCCAATGTTGCTGCTGCAGACATTTACATTGTGGAAAAAACAGGAGACTGACTCATTTTACTGGGCCTCTCTGTGGTCTGAGGTGGTGCCAGTCTTACTGGAGCATATCATATTGGGACTCACTGGGTTGTACTAGTACCATCTGTCATGGAGAGCAGACATCAACCCAGCAGGGACAGAGGGGGGCTGGTACTAGGCCTGTATGATTTACACAGTACCACAACCACTTCCTGGGACAACTCACATGTTGTGAGAGTCTACACGTCACATTGGCAACCAAATACATTAGGTACAGTATATGTGATCATCTACCTGAATACATTGTCCTACATTGGCACTGTGAATGTGTAGGACCATGTGCCTCATACACGCCTGTATTGGAGGTAATTGACCAGAATACTGATCAGGCTATTAGGCTGAGTTTACACAGGCAGCCCAATTCTGATCTTTCTTTTTCTCACTAATTGGTCAGATCAGCACTTCTGACAATAATTGGGCAACAGATCAGTATTGGGCTACCTGTGTAAACGCAGCCATAGACAGTATGGGGAAAAACACTTACCATAATATATTCAGAACGGTGCATGTGGCTAGTCCTCCCAGTATGACTCTTCTGAACCACATGATCTACATATAGAGATTATTGAAAGAGCCAGTCAACATCAACAGCACATGACAGCCAATGCAATCAACTAAATTCCTAAGTGTGGATGGAGTGCTGTCTGCTCCACTATAAGAAGATAATATAGAACAGCCATTATCAATAGGCAGACCACGGGCCGGATCCGGATGTAAAGGGTGGAGATTTGCAGGAAATAAGCTTTAAACCTGCTCATTTTTCTCTCTGCCATCAAGAGGGGTGAGAAAGGTTTGAACAGTTTGGGGTTGCATGGGTTGCAAGGTGGGGGTTTGTTACTATGCCGAATAATGACAATATTTATCCAGACCTTTGCTACCTAGGACATGTGTGTGACAGGACCCCTTGTATAGAAGCTATGGATCTCTGTGCTGGGCTACATGCTGTGCAGGGGGAAACCGCTCTAATGGAGACTGCTGGCTCCCTATCACAACACAACGAGCTCAATGGAGGAGGGCCATTTCAGCCATTCATAGCAGTGGCATCCTGGTCCCTGTTCTAATGGTGGATGGCTGCACAATTGGTGTGCAGTTTATGCTGGTAGGCACAATTATCTCAATGTTTAAACTCTCTAGAGTTATGTCAGGTAGAATTTCACCTAGAAAATACTGTGAATCAAATGTGTGTGCAAACACAATAAAATAATGCAAATCCATAATACCTGTGTCTTGTTGTGAGATATTTCTGAGAACAGGAGAGGCATCACGTTGACAATACCTCCTGCAAAGAAATCAAATGACAGTAAGCGACACATTTGATTTAGAATGAGATGACCGGACCAAATGACCGGACCAAGGTACAGCGTGGTGAGCGTACATTTTCCTTTATTAAGAATGTCAACCACCAAAGTGCATCTTACTAGGGCTATACAGGCCACTAACAAATACAACTACCCACAACTAAGGTGGAAGAACAGGCTGCCTAAGTATGATTCCCAATCAGAGACAACAATAGACAGCTGCCTCTGATTGGGAACCACACTCGGCCAACCACACAGAAATACAAAACATAGAATGCCCACCCCACATCACACCCTGACCTAACCAAATGGATAAATAAAACAGCTCTCTAAGGTCAGGGCGTGACTGTGTATGAGCTTATCACAGTTATACTGTTTAGAATTTGAATTGTGCTGCACAGTAGACTTGGGTATGTTTTCACTTTACAAAGTACAAAACTATGAAAATAGGCAGGGGATTAAAGCCCTATATTGCAGCAGATGGCAGAATGAGAAAGGTAAGAGGCCTGTAATTTGCACTGTTTTCCCCTTGGGCTTATCATTAGTTTTAGACAAATAAACAAAGCACCAGAACCCTATGGGGACCGCTCAACCTCTGCTATCATAGAAATATAGAACTATCCACACAACCACTACACAGCTTTTGTTCTATCAATAAACACATACATATTGTATAGTATACCATTACTATCTTTACTGTGTATGTACTGTGTTCTCTGTCCTGCTTGCTTGAACAGCATCACATCAAACCCCGTCAACACCTAGACAGGTCTGTGGATGTAGCTGTGAGTAGCTGTGAGTAGCAGTACTCTACGCTCACTGTAAGCAAAAGGCTGCCCTCTGACTCTTTAAAAGCAACAGCCCATTAGGAGCGCAGACACTCAACAAAGGCTTCTGGGACACTGACAAAGCAGCGGTAAGCTAACAGCTTTGCTGAGGAAGGTGTCAGAGGAGGGCTGCAGAGAGGAGAGCGGGCTGTAAATGAGACTCCCTCCACTCCAACTCCCAGGGCTTGTTTGCTCTTTAGACACCAGTCCCAGGCGGCTCAGGGCTTGCTGCCACCAGGACCTCGCCGCTCTCAATGTACTAACCAATTAACCGGATTGGAGAGAGAGCGAGGGGGAGACAAAGAGACGAGAGAGAGCGAGGGGGGTGGGGCGAGATGAAGAGACAAATGAGAGAGAGAGAAAGAGAGAGAGGGGGGAAGAGACAAATGATAATGATAGAGAGATGGAGAGAGAGAAAGAGAGAGGGGGATGAGACAAAGAGACAAATAAGAGAGAGAGAGAGAAAAAAAGAGGGGGGGCGAGACAAAGAGACAAATGAGAGAGAGACAGGGAGAGAGAGAGAGAGAGAGAGAGAGAGAGAGAGAGAGAGAGAGAGAGAGAGAGGGAGAGGGGGGATGGGTGAGACGAAGAGACAAATGAGAGAGAGACAGGGAGAGAGAGAGAGAGAGAGAGAGAGAGAGAGAGAGAGAGAGAGAGAGGGAGAGGGGGGATGGGCAAGACAAAGAGACAAAGAGACAAATGAGAGAGAGAGGGAGAGAGAGAGGGGGACGAGTCAAAGAGTTGAGAGAAAGTGAGAGAGAGAGAGAGAGAGAGAGGAGTACGAGATGAAGAGACGAGAGAGAGGGGGAGACGAAGAGACAAATGATAGAGAGATAGATGGAGAGAGAGAGGCGAGACGAAGAGACAAATGACAGAGAGAGAGATGGAGAGAGAGAGAGGGGGGGATGAGACGCAGAGATGAGAGAGAGAGAGAGAGAGAGAGAGGGGGGACGAAGAGACAAATGATAGAGATGAGAGAGAGAGAGAGAGAGAGAGAGAGAGAGAGCGAGAGAGGGGGGCGAGACGAAGAGACAAATGAGAGAGAGAGTGAGAGAGAGGGAGACGAAGAGAGGGGGACGAGATGGAGAAACGAGAGAGAGCGAGAGATAGTGAGAGAGGGGAGGACGAAGAGACAAATGACAGAGAGAGAGATGGAGAGAGAGAGAGAGGGGATGAGACAAAGAGATGTGAGAAAGAGAGAGAGAGAGAGAGAGAGAGAAAGAGAGGGGGGCAGGACAAAGAGGCAAATGAGAGAGAGAGAGGGGGGGCGAGACGAAGAGACAAATAAGAGAGGGAGAGAGAGAGGGGGGGGAGAGACGAAGAGACAAATGAGAGAGAGAGTGAGAGAGAGAGAGGGGACGAGACGAAGAGACGAGAGAGAGTGAGAGAGAGTGCTGGGGCGGGACAGAGATGATTGAGAGAGAAAGAGAGAGAGAGAGAGAGAGAGAGAGAGAAAGAGAGAGAGAGAGGGGGAGAAGAAGACAAATGATAAAGAGAGAGATGGAGAGAGAGAGAGAGAGAGGGGGGGATGAGACGAAGAGATGTGAGAGAGCGAGAGAGAGAGGGGGGCGAGACAAAGAGACAAATGAGAGAGAGAGAGAGAGAGAGTGAGAGAGAGAGAGTGAGAGAAATAGAGAGGGTGAAGGCAGGAGAGAAAGAAGAGTGTGATTTCCACTCGCTCCATCTGCTCCCATCTGACAGTCAGGGTTATCCAAGCACCTCCATTAACTGTTCAGGAAACATACAACTCTCCTCACAATTACCACTGCAAGGGATCCTCTCCAACCTCCAGCACTTCTCCACACACCTATGGCAACATAAAGCAATGTTTTTCTCTCTTCTTGACATTCTTCAAATGTCTAAGAGGGGACAGTCATCTGTGTTCTGTTCTCCCTCACTATGTGTTTTTGTTCTATGTGATGGAGGTGGAGTAGGAGGAACTCTCAAATAGAGTAGTGTATGTTCGTTCTTACCCAGTGCAACGGTGCCCATTAGGAAAGGTTTACCAATTTGGCTGAAGTCATTTGTGGTCTCCTGTTGAACTTCTGACCCCAAAGCAAATGTCACAGCCACCTTGGGGAGACAAATGACCAGCAGGGTTACAAGATGCACAAGTCACAAAACAACAAAATCTCAGACAGAACTCATATATAGATTCTCATTTCATGTGACATTTAACTTTAAAGGACATTTTTGTTGGTGGATGTTACAATGGCAGAGGGGGGGAAGTGATGGATACCCTAGTGGCCATGCTAGACATGCCTGTAAGCTACAACAACATTTGATTCCTTGCACAAATCGAAACACTTTCATGTCGTGTTCATAACAATAAAACAATGGATCATAGAATGAAACACAAACGCACAATTGTGAAGAATTGCTACAGTGGAGGAGCAGACAGACCTGTATCTAGAATAATGTTCATAAATATTCATAGAGGATTGTTAAAATGGAAAAGGGGCCGTATGCATTTTGCATGTTTTAAGGCATAGTAAAAATCCCATATATCCCATAGTAAACAACCAGGAAAAAGAGAGCAACACATCTTTCACTTAAATCCTAATTTCCTATCAGGTGATGAAGAGAACATTATCTTTACAGCCTTTCTTTGAGAAGGAAGTATTCCCCTTTTGCTTTGGCCATAAATATTTTTTTGTATGAGAGAGAGCATGAAGTCCACCTGGCCCTGGCTCCTGTGTATATTTGGTGCAATATGCAAGTCTGGTGAGGCCACAGAGTGGACTGGTGTGTACTGGTATTGGCACTAAGATGCACAGATGCTGTTAATGGGATTTCTACCCTGGCCGCAGAGAGTCACAGGCCCCGAAGGCACAGCAACCAGGACATGTTAGGCTGTGTACCACATCTGAGAATTCTCTCTACAGAGTCCATTGAATTTATAACATAAATAACAAAACAAAGCTGATTCCATTCTATTAAAAATAGTTAGATGATGTTAAATAGACCAATAAGCAGTAGACTGTTTGAAAAGCATCTTAAAGTGTTTATACCAACTGAAAATGAGACTATTTGAGGGTAAAATACTTCACCGAGGGCATTTGGCTGTGAAGAATATTGACAGAGGTGAATTACATGGGCTCACAGAAAGCTGCCACTTAAACTGGGATAACAATTGTTCACAAGTAAACATTTTGCTTTTAAGCACATGTGAAGAATGCCCTGGATTAGGGGGAAGAAGATTCCATTAGGTGCCCAAGTCTCTTTGAGCTCCAGAGAGAAATAGGTTTAAGTGCCTTCCCATCTCCAGTAAAAAGCCTCAGTGGACTGTGTGATGGAGGAGATATCAGGCGAGAGCTGTGATTACCCTGCTCCCAATGTGACATTGTCAGAAATCCAGGGTGTGTGGGAAGAAATGAACTATAAAAGCACACATTACAAAACAAAGAGTGTTCCCTCAGTCCCTGCTCTTTGTTTGAGTGTATCCATCTAACACCCCTCTCTCACCGGCTCACTCCTCCTCTCTCTCTCTCTCTCTCTCTCTCTCTCTCTCTCTCTCTCTCTCTCTCTCTCTCTCTCCACCTCTCTTCATTCGCCTGTAATGCAACATCTCTCTCTCTCCACCTCTCTTTCCTCCGCCTCCTCTCTTGCTCTCTCTCTCCCTCCACCTCTCTCTCTCTCTCCACCTCTCTCTCTCCCTCTCTCCTTGTTTGTCTGTAATGCAACAAGGGGCAGCTTGGGCACAGAGAACAAAGCACGATCGTACATACTGTAGAAGTACTCAACGGCAACCACAAAAAAAATTGCACTTGCAGCTGTTCATGCAATGCATGGGAGAAGAATGCAATTTCCACAGCGATTCCAACCAAACACACACACACATACAAACACACACAAAAAAGCAAGTCCCACCAAAAAGAACAGAGAGCATTCTGGGGCATTATATATCCGAATGCACACAGGGGACCCTGGGATGAACTGAGTGAATCCATTTCACAAGGGATAAGATGGAGGAGAGTGGAGAAGAGTGGAGGTTAGGGGGAGGAGGAAGGTGGCACTGCCATGACCAGGCAGCCAGGCAGACTTATGGGAGAGCTGAGAGGGCTGATCTGCCAAGGCAAAAGCATCTCTTATCAACCCATCTCTGTCCTGGAGAGCATGTTAGACTACAGAGCACGCTTCTCTGACCACTTCAGCCCCCCACCCATTGCACCTCGTAGTGAGTGGAGTGAGAACATGACAAAGAGGGTTGTGCTCTTTCCTTAATCCATGCACTAAAACACACACACACACACACACACACACACACACACACACACACACATGCTGTGTTGTTTTTAACCCTGTGAAAGAATTTGCAATCGTGCCAACCTAAACTGTTGAAACACAGCATTCATCTGCCCACTAAGTATCAGAAACATAGGTATGACTGCAATCTTTACGCTCAAAGTCATGATGGCAGTAGACTGGAGGACAGGTTTGACATCTGTAACAATTATGCAGTATAAATGTCACACTAATTAGTCTATGAAACTATAAAATTGTACTTGATTTCCCATGCATAATTTGCCCAAAATAAAATTCTGTCTGCGATTTATTGCTGGAAATACGAGAAGGACATCCATTTCAACAGAAACAGATACATTTGGTAAATAGCCTGCTTCATTTCAAATTACTTAATTGAGTGCTTATTACAGTGTGTCAATGTATTTTCTCCTGGTGTGTCATTATTCATTAACCACACATTTTTGGGCATCACAGCTGCCTTTTGTAGAAAACTGCTTTTCATGGCTATTAATTGATTTGTGGCATGTTACTGCCTGCATGAATACCAGTCTGTTCAATTGGTCATTTAGAAGACATTTTAACCAAGGTCTCCTCAGTGCCTCACTCATTGTGCTAGTGAGAGACTGTGTCAGAATATCTTTAGCATTCTGATTAATCTAGTGTCCGCAAAGTATAAGGACAATTGGCACAATAAATGTAAGGATAAGGATAATTACACACTTGATTACTAATTTCAACCCAGTTACCTTATATTTAACTTGCAGAGGTCACAGAAAGAACTTGACAGTGTCTCTCCTCTATGTCCATAGAGAGGAGTATTTTCCAAACAATTCATTTTTGGAGTTAATATTTGATCAAGGTTGTCAATCAAGATGAAGAAGTGTCTTAAGATGAAATGCCACAATAGAAGCCTTGGTCTCCAGACATTGATCTGTTTGGAATAGATACCTGAAGAAGCTCTCAGCAGGGGCAGTATCAGGGGAGATTAGACCCCTTCATGTCAACTTCAGAAAGAGTGGATATCAATAGGAAACTAATACAAGACCACTGAGATATATACAGATCCATCAGTAGGAAAACACACACAACCACGAATACACACTGATTAATTCAGTACACGTGCATGCACACACAGGCAGGCAGAAAGGCAGGCATGCACCCACACACACTCACATACGCCTAGGCCTAATGTGAAGTAAAAGGCCATTTTCTTAACACAAGACAGAATCTGCCTCCATAACCACACTATTCATTATGCTTACATCACCTTTTATCTCTGTAAAATCAATCAGTGTCCATAGAACTCCTTGGGCGAAAGTATTCCTCACACCGCCTGTCCTAGGGTTTCCCAATAAACTTTAATTACTAAACATCATGACAATTTTTCATTTGTTATTAACATTTTATCACCAAAGTTGCCAATTCTCTATTTAGTTTAGACTAAAAGGGGATTGATGTTAGTTCTCGGTCTTCATGCCGTTTGCATCCATCCCTTCCATGTTATTCCTACACCATGCCTGTTCTAGGGTTGAATATTTTCCTAGTATTTTACAAATGTTCCATCTTGAGAAGAAATAACTTTTCTGCCAGGTAATCCAGGAATTTCCGGCCAAAACCAGAAGTGTCATTCAAAAGTATTATAAAGCATATAAATAGGCCTATGTTTGGAATTGACTCGAGCTTTGATAGTGTCACGACTTCCGCTGAAGTCGGCTCCTCTCCTTGTTCGTTCGGTGATTGACGTCACTGGCTTTCTAGCCATCACCGCTCCATTTTTCATATATCCATTTGTCTTGTCTTGTTCCATACACACCTGGTTTACATTTCCCCAATAAATCTACTTGTATTTAACCCTCTTCCCATCATGTATTTGTGTGTAATTGTTTCATGTTATTGTGGTGTTTTATTTACACGCTTTACTTTTGTTATGTTCCGTGTTTTGTGTAGTGCTCTCGTTTTTGGAACGAAAATAAAAGTGCGCCTGTTAACATTACTCTGCACTCCTGCACCTGACTTCGCCTCTAGTACATAGAGACATAGAAAACATAGAAAATTCAAGCCTGATGCTACCTGAGCCTGATGAGCCATACATTAAAGACATTTAATGAGCCCAAGCCCAAAAAAGACCAAATGATTGTGCCGTTATACAATACATACTGTAAATACTGTAAATACAGTTGAAGTCGGAAGTTTACAAAAAAATTATGTCATGGCTTTAGAAGCTTCTGATAGGCTAATTGACATCATTTGAGTCAATTGGAGGTGTACCTAAGGATGTATTTCAAGGTCTACCTTCAAACTCAGTGCCTCTTTGCTTGACATTATGTGAAAATCAAAAGAAATCAGCCAAGACCTCAGAAAAAAATTGTAGACCTCCACAAGTCTAGTTCATCCTTGGGAGAAATTTCCAAACACCTGAAGGTACCACGTTCATCTGTACAAACAATAGTACGCAAGTATAAACACCATGGGACCACACAGCTGTCATACCGCTAGACTACGGTTTGCAACTGCACATGGGGACAAAGATCATACTTTTTGGAGAAATGTCCTCTGATCTGATGAAACAAAAATATAACTGTTTGGCCATAATGACCATTGTTACGTTTGGAGGAAAAAGGGGAGGCTTGCAAGCAGAAGAACACCATCCCAAACATGAAGCACGGGGGTGGCAGCATCATGTTGTGGGTGTGCTTTGCTGCAGGAGGGACTGGTGCACTTCACAAAATAGATGGCATCATGAAGAGAGAAAATTAGGTATAGATATATTGAAGCAACATCTCAAGACATCAGTCAGGAAGTTAAAGCTTGGTCGCAAAGGAGTCTTCCAAATGAACAGTGACCCCAAGCATACTTGTGGCAAAATGGTTTAAGGACAACAACGTCAAGGTATTGGAGTGGCCATCACAAAGCCCTGACCTCAATCCTATAGAAAATTTGTGGTCAGAACTGAAAAAGTGTGTGCGAGCAAGGAGACCTACAAACCTGACTCAGTTACACCAGCTCTGTCAGGAGAAAAGGGCCAAAATTCACCCAACTTATTGTGGGAAGCTTGTGGAAGGCTAGCCAAAACGTTTGACCCAAGTTAAGCAATTTAAAGGCAATGCTACCAAATACTAATTGACTGTATGTAAACTTCTGACCCACTGGGAATGTGATGAAAGAAATAAACGCTAAAAGAAATCATTCTCTCTACTATTATTCAGACATTTTGACACTCGTCGTTGAAATGAGGTGAGGACCAAAGCGCAGAGTGGTAAGTGTTCATCATATATTTATTAAACCGAGAAAACTAAACAAAATAACAAAGGAGAAATGAAACGAAACAGTTCTGAAAGGTGACATACACATAACAGAAAATATTCACCACCCACTCAAAAGTGAAACCAGGCTACCTAAGTATGATTCTCAATCAGAGACAACTAACGACACCTGCCTCTGATTGAGAACCATACCAGGCCAAACTCAAAACACAACATAGAAAAAGGAACATAGACAAGCCACCCAACTCACGCCCTGACCATACTAAAACAAAGACATAACAAAATAACTAAGGTCAGAACGTTACAGACATTTCACATTCTTAAAATAAAGTGGTGATCGTAACTGACCAAAGACAGATCATTTTTTACTCAGATTAAATGTCAGGAATTGTGAAAAAGTGAGATTAAATGTATTTGGCTAAGGTAAAGTATGTAATCTTCCGACTTCAACTGTATATATACAGTACCAGTCAAAAGTTTGGATGCACCTACTGAATAAGGGTTTTTCTTATTTTTTAAAAACTATTTTCTACATTGTAGAATAATAGTGAAGACATAAAAACTAAGAAATAACAAGGAATCATGTAGTAACCAAAAAAGTATATATATTTTAGATTCTTCAAAGTAGTCACCTTTGCCTTGGTCACAACTTTGCACACTCATGGAGGCCAGGTCATCTGATGCAGCACTCCATGACTCTCATTCTCTCAACCATCTTCACCTGGAATGCTTGAACGAACAGTCTTGAACGAGTTCCCACTTATGCTGAGCACTTGTCTGCTTTTCCTTCACTCTGCAGTCCGACTCATAAAGAACCATCTCAATTGGGCTGAGGTCGGGTGGTTGTGGAGGCCTGGTCATCTGATGCAGCATTCCATCACTCTCCTTCTTGGTCAAATAGCCCCCTACAGCCTGGAGGTGTGTTGGGTCATTATCCTGTTGGAAAATTAATGATAGCCCCACTAAGCGCAAACCAGATGGGATGTTGTATCGCTGCAGAATGCTGTGGTAGTCATGCTGGTTAAGTGTGCCTTGAATTCTAAATAAATCACAGAGTGTCACAAGCAAAGCATCCGCACACCATCACACCTCCTCCTCCATGCTTCACGGTGGGAACCGCACATGCAGAGATCATCCGTTCACCTACTCTGCGTCTCACAAAGACACGGCAGTTGGAACAAAAAATCTAAAATTTGGACTCATCAGACCAAAGAACAGATTTACATCGGTCTAATGTCCATTGCTTGATATTCTTGGCCCAAGCAAGTCTCTTCTTCTTATTGGTGTCCTTTAGTAGTGTTTTTTTTGCAGCAAGTTTTTGCTTTGTCATTATGGGGTATTATCAAATCAAATTAAATTTTATTTGTCACATGCGCCGAATACAACAGGTGTAACCCCTTACAGTGAAATGCGAGAGACAGAATCTAAAACAAAAATCCAGAAAATCACATTGTATGATTTTTAAGTAATTAATTAGCATTTTATTGCATGACATAAGTATTTGATACATCAGAAAGGCTATGTTTGCAGTTACCGAGATCATACGTTTCCTGTAGTTCTTGACCAGGTTTGCACACACTGCAGCAGGGATTTTGGCCCACTCCTCCATACAGACCTTCTCCAGATCCTTCTGGTTTCGGGGCTGTCGCTGGGCAATACGGACTTTCAGCTCCCACCAAAGATTTTCTATTGGGTTCAGGTCTGGAGACTGGCTAGGCCACTTCAGGACTTGAGATGCTTCTTACGGAGCCACTTCTTAGTTGCCCTGGCTGTGTGTTTCGGGTCGTTGTCATGCTGGAAGACCCAGCCAAGACCCATCTTCAATGCTCTTACTGGGAAGGAGGTTGTTGGCCAAGATCTCGCGATACATGGCCCCATCCATCCTTCCCTCAATACGGTGCAGTCGTCCTCACCATGCTGCTTGCCTATTGTCCTGTAGCCCATCCAAGCCTTGTGCAGGTCTACAATTTTATCCCTAATGTCCTTACACAGCCCTCTGGTCTTGGCCATTGTGGAGAGGTTGGAGTCTGTTTGATTGAGTGTGTGGACAGGTGTCTTTTATCCTGTTAAGTCTACCCTCTCCTTTTTCGAACATTCTGTTAAAAATCGCGCAACATTTCAGCGTCCTGCTACTCATGCCAGGAATATAGTATATGCATATGATTAGTATGTGTGGATAGAAAACACTCTGAAGTTTCTAAAACTGGTTAAATCACGGCTGTGACTATAACAGAGCGTGTGTTTCATCGAAAAGCGCAAGAAAAACTGGTCACTGAAAACTGAAAAATATATCCATGCGCCACTTGCATGTATTATTTAAGGGGCAGCAAAATTAATAGGGCCAAGGATGCAATTCCTACAGCTTCCACACGATGTAGCCAAAAACGTCATTTTCATTGACAAAAATCCTATGTGCCATGACAAATAGATCCGTCATTCCATCCAGCCTACAGCAATCGATTTTGGAAGAGAGAAAAATGGACATTGTTTTCTTGAGTAGCTGCTATTGAATACAGATCGCCCAGTGATCAATTTGATCGCTTATTAACGTTTACAAATACCTAAAGTTGGGTTACAAAAGTAGGTTGAAGTGTTTTGTCAAAGAATATAGGCAACTTATATAATTTTAAAAAATTACGTTGCGTGTTGGAAGAGAGCTTTTTTCCTGAACCAGACAGGCTATACAAATGGATATTTTGGGCATACATGGACGGATTTAATCGGGAAAAAAGACCCAATTGTGATGTTTATGGAACATATAGGAGTGCCAACAAAGAATATCATCAAAGGTAATGAATGTTTTATATTTTATTTCTGCGTTTTTGTGTAGCGCCGGCTACGCTAATTATTTTGTTTACGTCCCCTTCAGGTATATTGGGGTGTTGCATGCTATCAGATAATAGCTTCTCATGCTTTCGCCGAAAAGCATTTTAAAAATCTGACTTGTTGGCTAGATTCACAACGAGTGTAGCTTTAATTCAATACCCTGTATGTGTGTTTTAATGAAAGTTTGAGTTTTAACGAGTACATTTAGCATTTAGCGTAGCGCATTTGCATTTCCAGGTGCCTACTTGAGACGTCTGCGTCTCAAGTAGGATCAACAGGTTAAACAGGTAACGAGTTCAAACAGGTGCAGTTGATACAGGTAATGAGTGGAGAACAGGAGGGCTTCTTAAAGAAAAACTAACAGGTCTGTGAGAGCCTGAATTCTTACTGGTTGGTAAGTGATCGGCAGTGTATAAAATACTTGTTCTCCCCACTGTATGTACAGTCACTGCAGGGAGGACGTCAACAATGCACTTATTCATGAAGTCGGTGACGGATGTGGTGTACTCCTCAATGCCATCGGAAGAATACCTGAACATATTCCAGTCTGTGCTAGCAAAACAGTCCTGTAGCTTAGCATTTGCTTCATCTGACCACTTTTTTATTGACCGAGTCACTGGTGTTTCCTGCTTAAATTTTTGCTTGTGAGCAGGAATCAGGAGGATAGAATTATAGTCAGATTTGCCAAATGGAGGGTGAGGGAGAGCTTTGTACGCGTCTCTGTGTGTGGAGTAAATGTAGTCTTATAATTGCACAAGGCGAGACCCAGATGCAGAAAAGGGGAGGCAGATGGTTTGAGTCTTTGATATTTATTATTATCCAAAACGGTAGGCAAGAGAGTGATCGTGGAAAGGTAAAAGGTCCAAACCAGTTCAGAGTCCAGGAGGTACAGAGTGGCAGGCAAGCTTGAGGTCAAGGCAGGCAGACTGGTCAGGCAGGCGGCTACAGAGTCTAGAAACAGGCACGGGTCAAAACCGGGAGGGCTAGCAAAAAGAGAATAGAAAAAGCAGGAGCACGGGAAAAACACGCTGGTTGACTTGAACATACACAACGAACTGGGATAAATAACATCTGGGAAAATCAGCGACACTTGGAGGGGGTGGAGACAATCACAAGGACAGGTGAAACAGATTAGGGCGTGACAGGTCTAGAATTTATTCCCCTCCCCTTGCACATTTAACATGCTGGGGGAAATTTGGTAAAACCGATTTAAGTTTCCCTGCATTAAAGTTCCTGGCCACTAGGAGCGCCTCCTCTGGATGAGCGTTTTCCTGTTTGTTTATGGAGTATACAGCTCATTCGACTACGAAGGTCTGATTCACACTCTCCCCTGAACAGTTGATGTTGAGATGTGTCTGTTACTTGAATTCTGTGAAGCATTTATTTGGGCTGCAATTTCTAACCTCTGAAGCAGAGGTAACTGGGTCTTCCTTTTCTGTGGGGGTCCTCATGAGAGCCAGTTTCATCATAGCGCTTGATGGTTTTTGCGACTGCACTTGAAGAAACGTTCAAAGTTCTTGACATTTTCCAGATTGACTGACCTTCATGTCTTAAAGTAGTGATAGACTGTCATTTCTCTTTGCTTATTTAAGCTATTTTTGCCATAATATGTACTTTGTGTTTTTACCAAATATCTTCTGTATTTGGTACCACTCCTAACAACTCACAACTGTGTCGTGTCTTTGGCTATGCCGGATTAAGTGATATGACATGCTATTCTATAAAATCCTTTCTCTGTAATTAATATTACCTGATTGAGCTAATCATGTAAATGTAATTAACTAGAAAGTCGGGGCACCACGAAATAGTGTTTATAGAGTTGTTATCTTCCGAATAAACTCTGAAAGACCTAGTAATATTTTACATCAATAGCAGTCAATATTAATCGTCACCTTATTTCAGTCTCATCTGAAAGTTGTACATTTTTAGTTATCTTCACGAACCCTGGGTAACAAGTTGAATCAGCAATACAAAATTGGGTTTAATTATTAATTTACTGAATACCTAACTAATTACACAGAATTACATATACACAGAATGAATCATACCGTGATTACAAATGATGTCATGAAGGAAAACGTCCCTGGCGGACAGAACAGATATGACAGCTGGTTACACAAAGAAAAGGGGGTTGGGTTTGAGTGAAAAAGTGGGAAGACTGAGGAACAAATGGAGAAGCTCTGCTATCGTAAATACAGTATCTTATGCATTCTAAATTACCGCCCATTTGGAAAAGGAAAATGAAATAAATATTTACTCTGAGCTGCGCTTCGGTAGGTTGGTCGTAGATGCTGGCCGTGTTGGCCAACAGAGATCTTCCTGTCCTCGGAAGAATGTCACTGGTGGTAATTTGGATACGTTGTAGAATCGTCGTTGTCTGGTAGACAGGATAGGTCGTCCGTCCTTTCCTAGCCCATGTTTTCATAGTTAATAACCCATGTCTCTTCACAGGGGCGGGCCACTGATTGAGCAGAGCTCTAACCTTATGAAAACCCAATTCTCTCATTTGGAAGCTAAAATTACATTGAATCTTTTTACAAATAGTTTCATGTTCAAACATTTACACAACAACTCCATGTGAATCTGATAACTAGAATGTGTAGACTTTCCCAGATACAGTTTATGTCGTCCTGTCATCAGTCATAATGTCTCAGATGACAACTGAACTGACATCATATTCATTAAGTACCAACGCATATTTTCAACTGGTTCTATTACCAAAATATGTTTCCTTTCCCCCCACTGTTTGAGGCTCCCAGACTCTCTATGTTTAACAAATGCTATTCAAGAGTCCTTCAGTAGAGTCAAGAGAGAGAGGGGAGAAAGGTATTTATGGGGGTGTCAAAAACCTTACCCACAGGCCAACGTCATGACAACTGATTGGGTCAAATGCATTAAGAAGGAAAGAAATTCCACAAATTAAAGGCACACCTGTTAATTTAAATTAATTCCTGGTGACTACCTCATAAAGCTGGTTGAGAGAATACCAAGCTGCAAAGCTGTCATCAAGACAAAGGGTGGCTACTTTGAAGAATCTCAAACATAAAATATATTTTGAGTTGTTTAACACTTCTTTGGTTAGGACATGATTCCATATGTGTAATTTCATAGTTTTGATGTCTTCACTATTATTCTACAACGTAGAAAATAGTAATAATAAAGAAAAACACTGGTACTGTATATATATATATATTTGTATTTTTATTTAGTAACTCAGTCCTGCTTTAAACCTACTCTGGAAAGTTGTAATAGTAGAATGCACAAGGTGACATTTCATGTTAGTCATTGCATATCTTTAGATAGCTATTTATATTTTTTTAGCCCATAGATATTGTTGTAATTTTTTTGTCACTCAAATATCACATGAATATACATTAGACATGGCAAAATGTATAGAATTGCAAGAAAATGTGGTTTAAAACTGCTAAATTTTCTTTACACCCCATTACAAAATGTGTAGAATAAGCTTTAAACCTGCAAAATTCGCAAGATTTCACCAATGGTGGAAGGGGGGCCCCAGCTGAAAAAGACTGAGAACCCCTGGTCTAGGACATCTAAACTCAGCAAAAAAGAAACATCCCTTTTTCAGGACCCTGTCTTTCAACGATAATTCATAAAAATCCAAATAACTTCACAGATCTTCATTGTGAAGGGTTTAAACACTGTTTCCCATACTGGTTCAATGACCCTTAAACAATAAATGAACATGCACCTGTGGAACGGTCGTTAAGACACTAACAGCTTACAGACAGTAGGCAATTAAGGTCACTGTTATGAAAACTTAGGACACTAAAGAGGCCTTTCTACTGACTCTGAAAAACACCAAAAGAAAGATGCCCAGGGTCCATGCTCATCTGCATAAATGTGCCTTAGGCATGCTGCACGGAGGCATGAGGACTGCAGATGTGGCCAGGGCAATAAATTGCAATATCCGTACTGTGAGATGCCTAAGACAGAGCTACAGGGAGACAGGACAGACAGCTGATCGTCCTCGCAGTGGCAGACCACGTGTAACAACACCTGCACAGGATCGGTACATCCAAACATCACACCTGCAGGACAGGTACAGGATGGCAACAACAACTTCCCGAGTTACACCAGGAACGCACAATCCCTCCATCAGTGCTCAGACTGTCCACAATAGGCTGAGAGAGGCTGGACTGAGGGCTTGTAGGCCTGTTGTAAGGCAGGTCCTCACCAGACATCACCGGCAACAACGTCAACTATGGGCACAAACCCACCGTCGCTGGACCAGACTGGAATGGCAAAAAGTGCTTTTCACTGACGAGTCGCGGTTATGTCTCAACAGGGGTGATGGTCGGATTCGCGTTTATCGTCGAAGGAATGAGGCCTGTACTCTGGAGCAGGATCGATTTGGAGGTGGAGGGTCCGTCATGGTCTGGGGCGGTGTGTCACAGCATCATCGGACTGAGCTTGTTGTCATTGTAGGAAATCTCAACGCTGTGCGTTACAGGGAAGACATCCTCCTCCCTCATGTGGTACCCTTCCTGCAGGCTCATCCTGACATGACCCTCCAGCATGACAATGCCACCAGCCATACTGCTCGTTCTGTGCGTGATTTCCTGCAAGACAGGAATGTCAGTGTTCTGTTATGGCCAGCGAAGAGCCCCGATCTCAATCCCATTGAGCACGTCTGGGACCTGTTGGATCGGAGGGTGAGGGCTAGGGCCATTCCCCCCCAGAAATGTCCGGGAACTTGCAGGTGCCTTGGTGGAAGAGAGGGATAACATCTCACAGCAAGAACGGGCAAATCTGGTGCAGTCCATGAGGAGGAGATGCACTGCAGTACTTAATGCAGCTGGTGGCCACACCCGATACTGACTGTTACTTTTGATTTTGACCCCCCCTTTGTTCAGGGACACAATATTCCATTTCTGTTAGTCATATGTCTGTGGAACTTGTTCAGTTTATGTCTCAGTTGTTGAATCTTGTTATGTTCATACAAATATTTACACATGTTAGGTTTGCTGAAAATAAATGCAGTTGACAGTGAGAGGACATTTCTTTTTTTGCTGAGTTTATATATAGGGCTATATATAAATATAGAACAGGATTATCTATTGTCACGCCCTGACCTGAGTATTCTTTGTTTTCTTTATTGTTTTGGTTAGGTCAGGGTGTGACATGGGTGACGTATGTGTTTTTGTACTGTCTATGGGTTTTGTAGGTTTTTGGGGTTGTTTACTATCTAGGTGTTTATGTATGTCTATAGTTGCCTAGATTGGTTCTCAATTAGAGGCAGCTGTTTATCGTTGTCTCTAATTGGGAACCATATTTAGGCAGCCATCTTCTTTGGGTATTTCGTGGGTTATTGTCTATGTCTAGTTGGCTGTGTCAGCACTAATATTATTATAGCTTCACGTTCGGTTTGTTGTTTTTGTATAGTTTGTTAAGTGTTCTTCGTCTTTATTAAAAAGTATGTATTCTAATCACGCTGCGCTTTGGTCTCCTCCATACGACGAACGTGACAGAATAACCCACCTTAAAAGGACCAAGCAGCGTGATTGGGAGGAACAGCGCTTAATGTAGAAATTGACCCTGGAGAAGGACCAATGGGTAACAACCTGGGAGGAGATTGAGAGTTGGTTGATCGATCCAGGGAGAGCGCCAGAGCCTGCATGGGATTCTTTGGAACAGTGCGAGGAGAGATACAGGAGAATGGAGGAACGGCGAAGATATAAGGGTACACGGCTAGCACGGAAGCCCGAGAGGCAGCCCCAATAATTTTTTGGGGGGGGCACACGAGGAGATTGGCTAAGTCAGGTAGGAGACCTGAGCCAACTCTCGTGCTTACCGTGGAGCGTGTAACTGCTCAGGCACCGTGTTATGCAGAGATGCGCAAGGTGTCTCCAGTGCGCATTTCTAGCCGGGTGCGCTATATTCCAGCTCCTCGCATTGGCCGGGCTAGCATGAGCATCCAGCCAGGACGGTTTGTGTCAGCTTTACACTCCAGACTTCCAGTACGCCTCCACAGCCCAGTACGTCCTGTGCCTGCTCCCCGCACTCGCCCTGAGGTGCGTGTTCCCAGCCCAGTACCACCAGTGCCAACACCACGCACCAGGCTTCCTGTGCGTCTCCAGAGCCCTGTACGCCCTGTTCCTCCTCCCCGCACTCGCCCCGAGGTGCGTGTCTCCAGCCCGGTACCACCAGTGCCACAGTACCCAGTCCAGAGCGTCCGGCAACAGTACCCAGTCCAGAGCGTCCGGCAACAGTACCCAGTCCAGAGAGTCCGGCAACAGTACCCAGTCCAGAGAGTCCGGCAACAGTACCCAGTCCAGAGAGTCCGGCAACAGTACCCAGTCCAGAGCGTCCGGCAACAGTACCCAGTCCAGAGCGTCCGGCAACAGTACCCAGTCCAGAGCGTCCGGCAACAGTACCCAGTCCAGAGAGTCCGGCAACAGTACCCAGTCCAGAGAGTCCGGCAACAGTACCCAGTCCAGAGAGTCCGGCAACAGTACCCAGTCCAGAGCGTCCGGCAACGGTACCCAGGCCAGAGCGTCCGGCAACGGTACCCAGTCCAGAGAGTCCGGCAACAGTACCCAGTCCAGAGCGTCCGGCAACAGTACCCAGTCCAGAGGTACTGTCGGGTCACAGTCCGGAGCCTACCACGACGGGTCGCAGTCCGGAGTCTACCACGATGGGTAAATTACATGTTTATTCGGTCTTTATATTACTGTAGGCAATGCTGCAGCAAATGTAGGTCACTTGAAACAAAGAAAAAAACTTGAGATGAGATGATAGGTCTACATGCATTGTGAACTGCGCTCCATACCGAGATGAGCTGTCTGTCCACACCCTGAGCGTTGATGATTCATCATACAGAGGCCGGAGAGAAACCATATTTAGACATTGCATATAATTTATCAGTTCCATTTCATGCCATGCTGTTCAAAAAAGGGAGTGGTACCTGTACCCCCACACATTGACTCAGTACCGGTACCCCCTCAATATATAGCTTCGTTATTGTTATTTTATTGTTACTTTTTTACTTTAGTTTATTTAGTAAATAATTTCTTAACTCTTTCTTAACTGAATTGTTGGTTAAGGGCTTGTAAGTAAGCATTTCACAGTAAGGTCTATAACTGTATTCAATGCATGTGACAAATACAATTTGATTTGGTTTTATGGTTATGGGCGGTAAATCCCATTAAACTTGGTAACTGGGTTCCCGCCATTCAACCCTAGCCTGTACTCTCCCTCTCATTCCCAGCCCTGTAAATCAGGCCAGGGTAGCTCTTCTCAGGGTAGCTCTTCTCAGGGTAGCTCTTCTCAGGGTAGCTCTTCTCAGGGTAGCTCTTCTCAGGGTAGCTCTTCTCAGGGTAGCTCTTCTCAGGGTAGCTCTTCCCAGGCAATGCATACCTTTGACACCCCTGCTCTAAACTCATTCCATGGAGGGCCGAGTGTCTGTGGGTTTTTGGTTTTTCCTTTCAATTAAGACCTAGACAACCAGGTGAGGGGAGTTCCTTATTAATCAGTGCCCTTAATTAATCAATGGTGTACAAGGGTGTATTTCAGCTCTCCATGGAATGGGTTTGACACATTATTTAGAGGTACAGTGGCTATGTCTCTCATCACTCATGTCTGTTAAACGTAAAAACTGTAGTCAACTATAAACTTCAACTTAGTTCACAACAGTGAAAAATTGAGATATGCATGTATCCAAAATGGGTGGAGGGCCTTTCAGCTGCTCATCAGTGATGCAAAGCCCAACTCAGCAGAGTTGACTGTGAACAGCTTAAAGAGAAATACTACTGGCGACAGCAACGCAATGCCAAGTTATTTTCGGAGTTGCTTTTTAGGGACCCCCATAAAGATTCAATTTACAGCCAAATTCACAAGGAGGTCAGCGCTGAGCCTGTATCCATTATTCATTGTCAGCCGACACATTTTTCAGTAATTGTTCATAACCACTGTGTCAGCAGTGGAGAGAGAACACTTTTTGCAGTCACTTAAGAGCCATGGCATGTTGGTGAAACTCTGCAGCCTACTCGGTTATTGTGACAAAAGAGCCTGATGAGATATATGTAATTACACTTTACTCGTAGTCTCATACCATATCCAGTATCCACCACTCACTTACCAAAAGTATATGGACACCTGCTTGTCAAAAATCTCATTCCAAAATCATGGGCATTCATATGGAGTTGGTCCCCCCTTTCCTGCTATAACAGCCTCCAATCTTCTGGGAAAGCTTTCCACTAGATGTTGCAACATTGCTGAGGGGACTTGCTTCTATTCAGCAACAAGAGCATTAGTGAGGTCGGGAACTATTGTTGGGCGATTAGGCCTGGCTCCCAGTCGGAATTCCAATTCATCCCAAAGGTGATCAATGGGGTAGAGGTCAGGGCTTTGTGTAGGCGAGTCAAAGTTCTTCCACACCGATCTCGACAAACCATTTCTGTATTGAGCTCGCTTTGTGCATGGGGGCATTGTCATGCTGAAACTGAAAAGGGCCTTCCCCAGACTGTTGCCACAAAGTTGGAAGCACAGAATCGTCTAGAATGTCATTGTATGCTGTGGCGTTAAGATTTCTCATCACTGGAACTAAGGGGCCTAGCATGAACGGTTGTGCCGTTGTTGCTCCTAGACGTTTACACTTCACAATAATAGCACTTACAGTTGACTGTGGGAGTTCTAGCAGGGCAGAAATTTGACAAACTGACTTGTTGGAAAGGTGGGATCCTATGACAGTGCCACGTTGAAAGTCACTGAGCTCTTCAGTAAGGCCATTCTACTACTAATGTTTGTCTATGGAGATTGCATGGCGGTGTGCTCAAATTTTATACACGTGTCAGCAACGGATGTGGCTGAAATAGCCGAATCCATTAATTTGAAGGGGTGTGTTGAGTGTAGAGGGAGGACAATTGCATCTAGCGAAATATGATTCACAATGCAACTTTTATTTTTAATGCAGTAATCGTGATGAGCAAAATAATGGCAAATATTTTGATATTTCATATAGTTAGATACTTACCTTAAATTCCACACATAGCTTAGTTCACACATAGCTGCAGTAGAGTATATATCACACAAAATATATGACAACATGCCAGAATGTATTCAGATACATGTGCATTAGAGAGGTGCAAAAGTCAAATGTACTCCACTGTTAGAATGCATGGGGACATCAGGGATTTTCAGAGCATGAGTTTAACTATAACAAAGCCATTCTCGTGAGTTGTCTTTTTATGACTCCCTTAAGGATATTATTCTGTCCTTGAGGAACAACAGAGAAATAGAAGAGATTGATTTTAGATTGCTTTGATAACACACACACACACACACACACACACACACAGTCCCGGAGCTACAACTCTAGCGGTTAAGATCTAGAAGTTCAGCATAGGAACAGAAGGTTGTGGTGTAATAGCACTATGTCACTATGAGATAGAGAGAACAAGGTCACTGCAGAGAGTCACTGCACAGAGTCACCGCACAGGCAAACTAAAACTAATCAAACCTGCCTCTTTATAGAGAAAGCATTTACAGTGGTTGCTTTTTCTGGTTTATATCTGAAACAATAATTCCGCAGGAACACCATGGACAAAAAGGAAATGGCAGTTTGCCCACTGATGTTCATTTTCAAAGATGGGACGCATTGTAAAGACTGGAACTCACAGTAGCTTGCTTAATTGCCATAGCTGAAGGCGCTTTTCTTGGATGAGAGCGAGGTTGACATTTACATGCTTAGCAAAACGTCTTTGATTACCTGTTTATGAGATACAAGATTTGATCAGAGTTTGGCAGATATTGTGAGACACACTGAGAACAACTCTCTCTGATTAGAGGAATACTGCCATCCACACGGCCAAGAGATTTCAGGTCCCCTACGAGCAGTGACAGCCAAGCAAAATGATTTACCAGTCTGCCAGTGAATTGTTATGATGAGGTTACAACCTTACAGATTACCACTGTATGTTTGTGAGTGACTGAGTGTGGGTGTGAAGCTGCACACAGAATGAATAAGACATCACAAGGTACAAATCTATATTTTTGGGACTATTGTGGTACCGATAATGACATTAAAAGAGCGAGACGGAGATGATAAACTCCAGCTCTTAGCTATTCAACAAAAGCATCTAGCAGAGCTTCCTGTAGATAGGGGAGTCGACAAGATAGTACCATCAGATAAGAACAATTACCAACCACTTCCACAGCAACTACAACAAACTTCTGTTGCATTTCTGGCTTCCAGTGGCAGAGACAATAAAACTTTTACTTTCCATAATAATACATTCTGTCCTGACAAAAAACTTGGGTGGTTTTATAAAAAGTTTAAGGACTTGTTTAGATTGCACGGCTGTGTGCTCAATTTTATACACCTGTCAGCAACGGGTGTGGCTGAAATAGCCGAATCCACGCATTTGAAGGGGTGTCCACAATTTTTTGTGTAAATGAATATCTAAAACTTGAAACTAAGTGTTTCTCACTACCTAGATTTAGAGTGTGTGTGTAGTGTAAAGTTAATATGTTAATCAAAAACAGATCCAGAATGAGACTAACCATTTTCAAATTGTTAGTACAGACTAGGCATTCTACTACGCATGTAGCAATAGGGCAACTACATGGACACAGGATAGTCCTTAGTGTTATTTTCTATGTTTGCACCATTTCCTAACACCTTGAGTAATTGTTGTGTCAGATAACTCAACAATAATTATACAAAGCTAAGAGACCACAACCTTGTGGCATGTGGCATCCTGTTATTGTTCTGGCTAAGCCAACAGTAGCGACAGACTAGAACATCTCCAGCAGTGCTTTTGACACCGTTTCTGACATTGAGAATCACTGACCTGAAAAAATCAAATGGCCGCCCGTGTTACACACACAGTGGGATCCTGTGCCATCTGCATGAAGTGAAAAATCTACCATGCCACTTGCATCCTAACTCCCAGCATGTAATGTGACAGAAGACCGACTACAGAGACAGAGTAAAAAGGACAGTAATGACTGCACTGTCAGCTCAAACAGCAGTCATAATAACATTACAGTCATTTATTTAACATGGCAATCTTGATTGCTGTCCTTGAATTCTGACTGGGTAATCAACCTTAACGTTCATGACCCTGCCTTCAGCAGCCTTATCTAGGTCTGCCAACCAGGGACACAGTGGCTTTACATGCACCCTAGAGAGAGCTGCTATTCTCTCAGCCTCTAAGATGGAAATCCATTATGGATGATTATTTAAAGCGGCAGAGTTGTTGAATTATGACCGCATAGGTTTTTTAACTACCACGCCAGACCATTGTCTTACTTTTTCTATGCATTATTAATATATTTAAACAGAAGCCAAATCCAAGTAAGAAACCATATGCATTTTTAATGGATCTATATATCAGATTATTCATTTCAGTAGAAGTTAAAGGCGGCCAAGCCAACCTTAACAGTAAATCCTTGACTGGTGGCAATTAGCAGGCCAGCAGCTAACACACTTCCTGTCCCTGTCTCCTCTTAATGAGTTCCAGGCAGCCATCTAACTCATTTGCATATTCAATTGCAGGCTTGGCAGCCAGACACACATCTTCCTCAGACTGTTTAACATTACTCCTGACCCTTACAGCCTTACAGAACTGGAAACAGAGATGAAGGACCCAATAGGAGAGGATCTAGAAGTATCTGTGGATTATGTGTTACCCAAGGAACAGGAACCAGAGAGAGAGAGGGTGCATATCGGTGGATTGTGAACAAAAAACAACTATTATCACTAAAGTTAATGTGTGGTCATTGACTGTTTGATTCTATTACTGGCAGGGAAATCAAATAAAAGCCCTCCCGTTACATTTGAATTATGTTGTACATTTAGGTGTGGAACACATTTCAGTAGTGCCTTATTCAACAGTGTCAGATCAGATATGTCCCCCAGTAAGTGTTGGGGTTTGGTCCTAGCTGATGTAGTGTGGGGCATGGCCCTGAAAGAGGGTTGCCTGCCTGCCTGCCTCTGGATGGATCCAGCTGCTGCTTAGATGTGCTGCGATTCACAGTGTGACCAAACTGGAGACTGGGGCGGCTCCTACTGCAGCCCATAAAGCTGGCACACACAAATGATAAGCGTTCAAATTACAGATAAGCCCAGACGCCACAGACAAGGATAATACATCAATGAAGGTGAGTGATGAGGCCGATTTGTCCACTGATGAGACGTGGATGAAAACTAATGTCAAGTACCTAGGTGTCAGCTGGCAAGAGGACAACTCCCCTGTTTGATGAATGACTGAGCGTGGTTATTCATAGTATCAACACAGTGTTATTGATATATTCAGACTACAGTAGATTATGTTTCTAGAATCAACTAGACAGCGACTGGCACCGGCAGAGAGTGAAACCATAAATTAACCGCTAGGGTAAATCTGAGAAGGATCAAGGACTGTGACTGTTAATTGATATCAAATATTCCAGGTATTATATTAAGTTTGCCAATATCAAACAAAGGTCCTGTGGAGGTAATATAATCATCTAATCTTCTGCAACAATATCCATCACAATCTCTCAGAGGTGGCACTTTAATATGAGTTTTTATTGCATTTCTGTATTTGCATTCAACTACTGAGGGTACGAGACTTCACTCACAGGCTCTGGTATTTTCATTAAGATAAATAATGTGCATTTCATTCCTTTCTTACCTCGGGGGTTGAAACAAAGAGGTGTGCTCACATTGTGAGTTTCTTTGGCCTAATAAATCACATGTCAGAAACCATTATTATTTAATCATTACATCCCATTATGACTGCTGTGTCATCTCCCTGCCTTCATCTCTGTGGATGAACTTCTATTCATCTTTATGACTCTTTATGTAATCTAATGAAGCAGTCACCTCATGAGAATAATTAAGGTATAGCCGTAAACATGGGAAGGCCAAACTGAGCAGAATCCAAAACCCCCTTTACACTATAAAACACTGTAACATATACAGCATCGTTCAACATTGCCATCTTGGGAAATTGAGCCTATGATTAAAAAAATGCCTGTAATGAAATACATCCAGTTTCTCTTTGAATGCAAACTATGATATACATAATTAGCAACATTGTGCAGTGGATCGGAATCCCAGGATGACTTATTGAAACGGAACACACTTACTGTGATGATCAGCATGATGCCTTTCAGGAGGGTCAGTAGCGACGTGATTGGCTGAATGACCATCTGAGCCAGCAGGATTCCAAGAGAGAGTGTCCAGGTAAACCCAGGAATGACATAGATATGGCTGTAGGTACAGACAGACAGACAGACAGACAGCATTAATGGCACACAATCAAAATAGCTCCCAAGATTAATAGACATTTTTTTGTGTGTTAGGCTAATAGCTGTGCATCATTTTCTAAAGGGAGACCATTATTTTTCAACAAAGACCTGTCCTTAGTTTCCCTTAATCAGCAGAAAGCATTGGTAATAACATTTAAAAGAGCCTACAGATAAATTGTTGGAAGGCAAGCAATTTTGATATGCACACAAAGTAAATGGTTTTCCCTATGGACTATAGGCCTATAGTATACATCTGTTGTCAAAGGCTACTAATGCCATTAATAAATATGATTAGCATACATAGTGGCATACAATGGCCTCATTTCTCACTCAAATCATTTGGTTTGGCCAAAATGGACGGTGGAGACGGTGGATCCCACTAAGAGGGACTGAAATAACCTATTGATTAGTGCCTACAAGGGGATCACTTGAAATTCACTGGGGGTTTTCTCTCCAATAACTGGCCTGCTCTCTGAGGCAATATCCAGCAGATATCCTAAGCCAATAACGTGTTCTTAATAAACCACTCAAGCATTCACATGGGCTGCACCCAGTCCAACTAGAAATAGTTACTCTGAATAATACACAGGTTATGTATTTACTGGAACAAAATAAATGACCTCTTCAAACTGATAAAGGTAATTACAGCCAAATTCCCATGCAGACAAAGAAAAAAACAAAGTTACAGGGAGCTCACTTTGACTCCACACTTGAGCCACCTTGCTACAGCTGCTACAATACAGAACACCCAGGCAAGTGTCCCTGTGCTCTTGCACTGCAATCAAATCAAATTGTATTTGTCACATGCGCCAAATAGAACAGGTGTAGGTAGACCTTGCAGTGAAATGCTTACTTACAAGTCCTTAGCCAACAATGCAGTTTAAAGAAAATACCTAAAAAAGTAAGAGATAAAAGTAACAAATAATTAAAGAGCAGCAGTAAAATAACAATAGCGAGGCTATATACAGTACAGGGGGTACCGGTACAGAGTCAATGTGCGGGGGCACCAGTATCAAGGTAATTGAGGTAATATGTACATGTAGGTAGAGTTATTAACGTGAGTATGCATAGATAATAACAGAGAGTAGCGTAGGGGGGCAATGCAAAAATTCTGGGTAGCCATTTTTTTTTAGATGTTCTGCGTCATATGGCTTGGGGGTAGAAGCTGTTTAGAAGCCTCTTGGACCGAGACTTGGCGCTCCAGTACCGCTTGCCGTGCGGTAGCAGAGAGAACAGTCTATGACTAGGATGGCTAGAGTCTTTGACAAATTTTAGGGCCTTTCTCTGACACCGACTGGTATAGAGGTCCTGGATGGCAGGAAGCTTGGCCCCAGTGATGTATTGGGCTATACGCACTACCCTCTGTAGTGCCTTGCGATCGGAGGCCAAGTAGTTGCCACACCAGGCAGTGATGCAACCCATCAGGATGCTCTCGATGGAGTAGCTGTAAAACCTTTTGAGTGTCTGAGGACCCATGCCAAATCTTTTCAGTCTCCTCACGGGGAATAGGTTTTGTCATGCCCTCTTCACAACTGTCTTGTTGTGCTTGGACCATGTTAGTTTGTTGGTGATGTGGACACCAAGGAACTTGAAGCTCTCAACCTGCTCCACTACAGCCCTGTCGATGAGAATGGGGGCGTGCTCGGTCCTCCTTTTCCTGTAGTCCACAATCATCTCCGTTGTCTTGATCACGTTGAGGGAGAGGTTGTTGTCCTTGCACCACACGATCAGGTCTCTGACCTCCTCCCTATAGGCTGTCTCATCGTTGTCGGTGATCAGGTGATCCCTGTTGTGTCAGCTGCAAACTTAATGGTGTTGGAGTCGTGCCTGACCGTGCAGTCATGGGTGAACAGGGAGTACAGGAAGGGACTTCAACCCTATTCTTAGCCTATTGTACATACAGTATATGTACTAGTTAAAAATGTGACCTGAATAATATTCACAAATTTCAAAACATTATGCTCTTTCCATGACATAGACTGACCAGGTGAATCCAGGTGAAATGTTTAAGCTTCGAGACAATTGAGACATTGAGATTGTGTACATGTATGTGTACCATTCAGAGGGTGAATGGGCAAGATACCTTGTAGAGTCGATACCTTGTAGAGTCCATACCCCGACGAATTTAGTCTGTTCTGAGGGCAAAATGGCGGGTACAACTCAATATTAATGTTTTGTACTCTCAGTGTACAGTGTGTACTGTAACAGCGTTTGATTGCAACTTTTGTCCATCCCCTCATCCCAGTATGACTTCAAAGTCAATGGACTGTAGCCTGTCTGATGTTACTGACTGAGGTTTTTTTCAGCCAAAGACAATATGTGATGAGCTTTGCTTTGAGGTTGTCCAGATGCATTAACAGAGAGTATAGTCGAGTGGCTGAATTCAGTCAACATTAAATAAATGCTTGGTTATGCATGGTATAAAATACACATTTCTGATACACCTGTACTATAAATGTATGTATAACTTTTAGCAGACAGATATGAATAGGTTATTTCATGCTTTGAATTCTGAAATCTATCGATCCTCCTTGTGATTTCTTGCTTACAGCATTATTTTCTTCCCCAAATATATTATCATAAAGAGCTCTTTCCATTGTTAACTGCTGAGCTGCTGAATATTACTGTGACAGTTATAACAGACAATCAATAAACCCCTTGTCTAAAGTCCAACACATCTCTTTGAAATAGATTTGCTTTGAAGGCCATGATTTGTCTGCATGTTTTCCCAAATGTGCGCTGTAGGCATGTGGGTACAGAGGGGAGGGTTTGCTGGGAGGCTGGGTGCAGCATGCAGTACATTCAGAAAATATTCAGACACCTTGACTTTTTTCACATTTTGTTACGTTACAGCCTTATTCTAAAATTGATTAAGTTGTTTTTTCCTCATCAATCTACACATAATATGAAGATGGCGCCAGAGGGGATGGCTGCCGTCTTATCGGCTCTAAACCAACCAGGCTATTTTGTTTGTTTTTTTGCATTGTTCGTAACTTGTTTTGTACATAGTGTTGCTGCTACCATCTCTTATGACCAAAAAGAGCTTCTGCGATTACTCACCTCAGATTAGACAAAGTGTTTTTCTTCAATGAGTCAGAGGTACTACAGACACCCGTCCAGGCCCAGATCCCCGGAATTCGCTGGAGAAGGAAACTGAGATTTCGTGGCAAAAGATCAGAGTGCCTTGTGAGGATCAGGCAACGAGTAGATAACCTGCCTTTGCCTTCACTCCTGTTAGCTAATGTTCAATCACAGGAGGAAAAAAATGGGACGAACTGAAAGCACGTATGTCCTACCAACGGGACATTAAAAACTGTAATTTGGGGCGGCAGCGTAGCCTAGTGGTTAGAGCGTTGGACTAGTAACCCGAAGGCTGCAACCCCCGAGCTGATCAAATACTTATGTCATGCAATAAAATGCAAATTAATTACTTAAAAATCGTACAATGTGATTTTCTGGATTTTTAGATTCCGTTTCTCACAGTTGAAGTGTACCTATGATAAAAATGACAGACCTCTACATGCTTTGTAAATAGGAAAAATAGTAGGCAAAATCGGTAGTGTATCAAATACTTGCTCTCCCCACTGTACATACCCCAACCAGAAGCCATGGATTACAGGCAATATCCACACTGAGCTAAAGGGTAGAGCTGCCGCTTTCAAGGTTATAAGAAATCCTGCTATGCCCTAAGACGAACCATCAAACAAGCAAAGTGTCAATACAGGACTAAGATCGAATCGCACTACAACGGCTCCGACGCTCATCAGATGTGGCAGGGCTTGCAAACTATTACAGACTACAAAGGGAATCACAGCAGAGAGCTGCCCAGTGACATAAGCCTACCAGACGATCTACATAACTTCTATGCTCGCTTCGAGGCAAGTAACACTGAAACATGCATGAGAACATCAGCTGTTCCGGACGACTGTGTGATCACACTGTCTGCAGCCGATGTGAGTAAGACCTTTAAACAGGTCAACATTCACAAGGCCGTAGGGCCAGACGGATTACCATAATGTGTACTCCAAGCATACGCTGACCAACTGGCAAGTGTCTTCACTGACATTTTCAACCTCTCCCTGTCTGAGTCTGTAATACCAACATGTGTCAAGCAGACAACCATAGTCCCTGTGCCCAAGAACAGTGAAGTAACCTGCTTAAATGACTACCGACCCGTGGCACTCACGTCTGTAGTAGAGGTCGACTGATTATGATTTTTCAACGCCGATACCGATTATTGGAGGACCCAAAAAAGCTGATACAGATTAATCAGCCGATTTTAAAACAAATAATTTATTTATTTATTTGGGGCGGCAGGGTAGCCTAGTGGTTAGAGCGTTGGACTAGTAACCGGAAGGTTGCAAGTTAAAATCTGTCGTTCTGCCCCTGAACAGACAGTTAACCCACTGTTCCTAGGCCGTCATTGAAAATAAGAATTTGTTCTTAACTGACTTGCCTAGTTAAATAAAGGTAAAAAAATAAATAATAATAATTGTAATAATGACAATTACAACAATACTGAATGAACACTTTTATTTTAACTTAATATAATACATCAATAAAATCAATTTAGCCTCAAATTAATAATGAAACATGTTCTATTTGGTTTAAATAATGCAAAAACAAAGTGTTGGAGAAGAAAGTAAAAGTGCAATATGTGACATGTAAAAAAGCTAACGTTTAAGTTCTTGCTCAGAACATGAGAACATATGAAAGTTGGTGGTTCCTTTTAACATGAGTCTTCAATATTCCCAGGTAAGAAGTTTTAGGTAGTTATTATAAGAATATTTCTCTCTATAACATTTTGTATTTCATATACCTTTGACTATTGGATGTTCTTATAGACACTTTAGTATTTCCAGTGTAACAGTATTATAGCTTACGTCCCTCTCCTCGCCCCTACCTGGGCTCGAAACAGGATTACATCGAATATAACAGGAATACAACAGTCACCCTCGACACATCGTTAGGGGAACAACTACTTCAAGGTTTCAGAGCGAGTTACGTCACCGATTGAAACGCTATTAGCGCGCACCCCGCTAACGAGCTAGCCATTTCACATCGGTTACACCAGCCTAATCCCGGGAGTTGATAGGCTTGAAGTCATAAACAGCTCAATGATTGAAGCACAGGGAAGTGCTGCTGGCAAACGCACGAAAGTGCTGTTTGAATGAATGCTTACGAGCCTGCTGCTGCCTACCACCGCTCAGTCAGACTGCTCTATCAAATATAAAATCATAGACTTAATTATAACATAATAAAATATAGAAATACGAGCCTTATGTCATTAATAGGGTAAAATCCGGAAACTATCATTTAGAAAACAAAACGTTTATTCTTTCAGTGAAATACGGAACCGTTACGTATTTTATCTAATGGGTGGCATCCATAAGTCTAAATATTCCTGTTACATTGCACAACATTCAATGTTATGTCATAATTACGTAAAATACTGGCAAATTAGTTTGCAACAAGTCAGGCGGGCAAAACTGTTGCATATACCCTGACTCTGCGTGCAATTAACACAAGAGAAGTGACACAATTTCCCTAGTTTAATATTGCCTGCTAACCTGGATTTCTTTTAACTAAATATGCAGGTTAAAAAAAATATACCTCTGTGTATTGATTTTACGAAAGGCATTGATGTTTATGGTTAGGTACATTTGTGCAACGTTTGTGCTATTTTCACAAATGCGCTTTTGTTAAGTCATCCCCTGTATGGCGAAGTTGGTCTTCACACAGTTCGCAACGAGCCAGGCGGCCCAAACTGCTGCATATAGCCTGACTCTGTTGCACAGAATGCAAGAGAAGTGACAATTTCCCTAGTAAATTAAAAGAAATTCATGTTAGCAGGCAATATTAACTAAATATGCAGGTTTAAAAATATATACTTGTGCATTGATTTTAAGAAAGGCGTTGATGTTTATGGTTAGGTGCACATTGGTGCAACGACAGTGCTTTTTTCGTGAATGCGCTTGTTAAATAACCGTTTGGTGAAGTAGGCTATGATTCAATGATAAATTAACAGGCACCGCATCGATTTTATGCAACACAGGACAAGCTAGATAAACTAGTAATATCATCAACCATGTGTAGTTAACTAGTGATTATGTTAAGATTGATTGTTTTTTATATGATACGTTTAATGCCAGCTAGCACCTTACCTTGGCTCCTTGCTGCACTCGCATAACAGCTAGTCAGCCTGCCACGCATTCTCCTCGTGGAGTGCAATGTAATCGGCCATGATCGGTGTCCAAAAATGCCAAGTACCGATTGTTATGAAAACTTGAAATCGGCCCTAATTAATCGGCCATTACGATTAATCGGTCAACCTCTAGTCTGTAGCCATGAAATGCTTTGAAAGGCTGGTCATGGCTCACATCAACAACATTATCCCAGAAACCCTAGACCCACTCCAATTTGCATACCGCACCAACAGATCCACAGATGATGCAATCTCTACTGCAATCCACACTGCCCTTTCACACCTGGACAAAAGGAAGACTCCTGAACAGCTAATCAAATGGCTAACCAGACTATTTGCATTGCCCCCCCCCCCCCCCCCCCCTCTACACTGCTGCTACTCTCTGTTATTATGCATAGTCACTTTAATAACACTACCTACATGTACATATTACCTCAATTTCCTTGATACTGGTGCCCCCGCACATTGACTCTGTACCGGTACCCTCTGTATATAGCCCCGCTATTATTATTTACTGCTGTTCTTTAATTATTTGATGTTCTTATCTCTTACTTTTGTTTGTATTTTCTTAAAACTGCATTGTTAATTAACGGCTTGTAAGTAAGCATTTCACTGTAGGGTCTCCTACACCTGTTTTATTCGTCACGTGACAACTACAAATTGATTTGATTTGTTTTGATAATACCCCATAATGACAAAGCAAAAAACTTTTTTTAGCCATTTTTGCAAATTTAAAAAAAATAAACTGAAATATCACATACATAAGTATTCAGACCCTTCACTCAGTACTTTGTTGAAGAACCTTTGGCAGCGATTACAGCCTTGAGTCTTCGTTGGTATGACGCTACAAGCTTGGCACACATCTTCAAACATCTGCAATCTGAGCAGCTAACCGATCGCTGCAGCTGTACATAGTCTATCGGTAACTAGCCCACCCAATTTTACCTACCTCATCCCCATACTGTTTATATTTATTTACTTTTCTGCTCTTTTGCACACCAATATCTCTACCTGCACATGACCATCTGATCATTTATCACTCCAGTGTTAATCTGCAAAATTGTAATTTTTCGCCTACCTCCTCATGCCTTTTGCACACAATGTATATAGACTCTCTTTTTTTCTACTGTGTTATTGACTTGTTAATTGTTTACTCCATGTGTAACTCTGTGTTGTCTGCTATGCTTTATCTTGGCCCGGTCGCAGTTGCAAATGAGAACTTGTTCTCAACTAGCCTACCTGGTTAAATAAAGGTGAAATATATATATATTTTTTAAACACCTGTATTTGGAGAGTTTCTCCCATTCTTCTCTGCAGATCCTCTCAAGCTCTGTCAGTTTGGATGTGGAGTGTTGCTGTACAGCTATTTTCAGGTCTCTCCAGAGATGTTTGATCGAGTTCAAGTCCGCGCTCTGGCTGGGCCACTCAAGGACATTCAGAGACTTGTCCTGAAACCACTCCTGCATTGTCTTAGCTGTGTGCTTAGGGTCGTTGTCCTGTTGGCAGGTGAAACTTTGCCCCAGTCTGAGGTCCTGAGCCCTCTGGAGCAGGTTTTCATCAAGGATTTCTCTGTACTTGCATCGTTCTTCTTTGCCTCAATCCTGACTAATTTCCCAGTCCCTGCCGCTGAAAAACATCCCCAAAGCATGATGCTGCCACCACCATGCTTCACCGTAGGGAAGGTGCGAGGTTTCCTCCAGATGCGAAGCTTAGCATTCAGGCCAAAAGTGTTCAATCTTGGTTTCATCAGACCTGAGAATCTTGTTTCTCATGGTCTGAGAGTCTTGAGGTGCCTTTTGGCAAACACCAAGCGGGCTATCATGTGCCTTTTACTGAGGAGTGGCTGCCGTCTGGCCACCCTGCCATAAAGGCCTGATTGGTGGAGTGCTGCAGAGATGGTTGTCCTTCTGGAAGGTTGTCTTTCTGGAAGGTTCTCCAATCTTCACAAAGGAACTCTGGAGCTCTGTCAGAGTGACCATTGGGTTCTTGGTCACTTCCCTGACCAAGGCCCTTCTTGCTCAGTTTGGCCGGGTGGCCAGCTCTAGGAAGAGTTGATGGTTCCAAATTTCTTCCATTTAAGAATGATGGAGGCCACTGTGTTTTTGGGGACCTTCAATGCTGCAGAAATATTTTGGTACCATTCCCCAGATCCTGTCTCGGAACTCTACGGACAATTCCTTCAACCTCATGGCTTGGTTTTTGCTCTGACATGCACTGTCAACTGTGGGACCTTATATAGACAGGTGTGTGCCCTTCCAAATTATGTCCAATCAATTGAATTTACCACAGATCAACTTTAATCAAGTTGTAGAAACATCTCAAGGATGATCAATGGAAACAGGATGCACCTGACATCCATTTCGTGTCTCATAGCAAAGGGTCTGAATACTTATGTAAATAAGGTATTTCGGGTTTTTAATTTATTTAACCTTTATTTAACAAGGCAAGTCAGTTAAGAACAAATTCTTATTTACAATGACGGCCCACCCCAGCCAAGCCCTAACCCAGACAACGCTGGGCCAATTGTGCGCCACCCTATGGGACTCCCAATCACGGTTGTGATGCAGCCTGGAATCGGACCAGGATCTGTCGTGACGCTTCTAGCACTGAGATGCAGTGCCTTAGACCACTGCGCCACTAAAATTTCTAAAAAACTGTTTTCGCTTTGTCATTATGGGGTATTGTGTGTAGATTGCTGAGGATTTTTAAAAATGTAATCAATTTTAGAATAAGGCTATAACGTAACAAAATGTGGGAAAAAATCAAGGGGTCTGAATACTTTCCAAAGGCACTGTAGGCTGTGTGGGGAGAGTGACAGTGTGAAATAATAGCATCCACAGGCCAGATGGGAGTATTGACAGTGTGGATTTGTCTATAACATCCTTATTTCTGCACGCTGGAGCTAACACCACACCAGAGTAGCATGATAGGGCATACCGCCATAAGGGAAATGAGAACCATTCTTAAAACCTGGACTCTGAATCACTGAATCGCTCACTACAAGCTCACTGGAAAATAAACATCTAAGGCTGGCATTTACTAACTAATGAGAAATATAGCAGGAAGCTAAATAAGAAGATAATGAACTCACCCCTTTTAAATCATAAACTATACATTTTTGCATCACAGAAAAACAATAAATAGCTCTCAGGAATAACTCTGAATAGCTTTACAACAGTAACATCCCCCATTAGTGTTACTCTTATTACTTACTGACTTACTACTCTTGGGCAGTTTGGCTATTCAAATCCATGCCCTTTCAGACTAAACAGAGGCAGGAGGATATATGTTAGTATGATAATAAAGTGAGGCTAGATGTCTGTGTAGATTCATCAGCCTGCCATCCCAGGGCCCCTCTTCACAAAGCACTTTTCAAATGAAATACTCTAGCAGGCCACACCAAGAGGAGAGGAGGAGATAGCAGTAAGCAATAACACAGCTCAAAGCGTTTAGGGATAATTTTCCCAGATAAATAAACAGATTAATTATTCATATCCGAGGAACTTTAAAGTGCTTTCATGGTTTGGTTGCTTGGTAGATAAATGGATCCTTTCAGCCTGATAACAGAGTATTATTTCTTGTTGTGGAATTTGTCTCTAGTGTATGTTTTCAGAGGAAAGCTAGAGGAAGTGCTTTAATTAAAATGAAAAAGCTCTGTACTCCGAGCTCCACCTAACTCAAGGGCAAAAGGAACATCAGAGCAACTTTTAAGAGGTAAAAGGCAAGTTTAGGAGATCAAATCCTGTTGTGATTTTAGGTAGCCTCGGTGATTTACCTCACACTCTTTCACATAAGAGGTTAAGATATTTTCGAATAACAAATATAAACATCCAAACAAACAAGTCATCAAACCTGGGAATACAGTGTGTGAAAGTCTATACATAGAACTAACTATCCTTTTCCTCAAACATTATCACCATTTCCCATCAGAGGCCCAACAGAACTGGCAAAAGAGATTGAGATACGCAATTATCTCAAGGACAGACCCAGCAGAAATGACAGAAACTAGCACCAGGTTGCAATTAGAGGCACTTTTTTATTGAATTAAGATACCGTATGCTGTTCTTGGAGAGGCTACCAGAGTCTGCTTATTCAATTTTCCTGTTTATGTGTGGAGCTAGTGCTGAATACTGATGGCCACTTCAACATGGAACCTGACAGATACTGACTTGAATTTTACCGGTTATTTTTTGAAAGGGCACCTTTGATTTCATTTCTAAGATGTTGGAGAAAAAGAAGCACCTATTTTATATGTTGTCATATGAATAGATTAAAGAAATACAATTTATTTTTCATGAATATATGACAATGTGAATCTTGATATGTGTAGTGAGAAAAACAAAAATAATGTATTCTCTATATCAAAAAGATTTCTCAGATATTGTATAAAGTATTATTTCTGTTTTGTTCTTCTTGTAAAACCGGTGTTTATACTGAAAAAGAGACCCTGCCTTTGGGCAAGATATAATGAGTGCATTTCTAAGTTGTGGTGTTTCAAGTTGTGCAAAAATACATTTTTATCGTACAGACAGAGGCCGTAATCCTTTCAGTTACGACAGTAGTTACTGGAGAAACCTAAAATATGAGTTAACAGTAAAACATTTAGAGTAATGATAAAAGGGAATGAATTATTCAAAGCAAAGCTTTCTAAAGACTAAGACTTTAAAGAGAAACAGTCTTACAAAATTACAGAAACATGAGGAGTGATATTCACAAGGACCTACTGCCCGAATCCAATAAATATATAAATAAAATACAAAAAGCCACAATGTTTTATGTTCGTGTTTAAACATCATGGTGTAGTCTTAATTATGCTTTCCTTACATCTCGACTAAAATGTAAGACTTACTATTAAAAACCATTGTGTTCTAATTTGCTTGAGGTGTGCAGGTACATACACACTGAGTGTACAAAACATTAGGAACACATGCTCTTTCCATGACAGATTGACCAGGTGAATCCAGGTGAAAGCTATGATCCATTATTGATGTCACCTGTTAAATCCACTTCAATCAGTGTAGATGAAGGTGAGAAGACAGGTTAAAGAAGGATTTTTAAGACTGGAGACAATTGAGACACGGATTGTGTATGTATACCATTCAGAGGGTGAACAGGTTTGACTGTGTCAAGAACTGCAAAGCTGCTGGGTTTTTCACGCTCAACAGTTTCCTGTGTGTATCAAGAATGGTCCTCCACCCAAAGGACATCCAGCCAACTTGACACAAGTGTGGGAAGCATTGAAGTCAACACGGGCCAGCATCCCTGTGGAACGCTTCGACACCTTGTAGAGTCCATGCCCCGACAAATTTAGGCTGTTCTGAGGGCAAAAGGGGGTGCAACTCAATATTATATCCTAATGTTTTATACACTCAGTATATAACGCTTAATGTACTAATGGGGAATGAAGCATTCCAGGGACCGACCAGGACCAAACCTGCTTAGCTTCAGCAGCATGCCACCCTGCATCCCTCTGCTGGCTTTCTGCTGAAGCTAAGCAGGGTTGGTCCTGGTCGGTCCCTGGAATGCTGCTGGAAGTGGTGTTGGAGGGCCAGTAGGAGGCACTCTTTCATCTGGTTAAAAAAAATAATATATCCCAATTCCCCATGGCAGTGATTGGGGACGTTGTCCTGTGTAGGGTGATGTTAAATGAGTGTCCTGACTTTCTGTTATTCACTTATTGTAAGAGAATGGGTGTTAACCCCAGTGTAATGGCTAAATTCCCAATCAATTTACCTGGGAAATTATGTAGTGACAGCCATTACGATATTCTCAAAATAGTCTAGTGTTATAACAGCACAACTCAAGCTAAGTGTTATGTTTGAAGGCTGTCAATTGCACTGCCAATAAGATAAAGAAGACCTTGTTAGCCAAATGGTCTAGCTTTACTGATATGGCCCTAATCCTAAAATTTGAACCCTAATTTACCCCAGTTAATCACTCATCTGGCCTATTGAAGTCATAATTGGCAAAGACAATGAGAAGTACTTACACCTCAAAAGGGGTAAAGAGTAAACAGTAGAACATGGAAACTACCCACACACTATAATGAGACAATATTTTGACCATTATGATATGTCTGTCACTGCCCTTGTGTTTTTTGGCACTGCAGACTTACCTCACATGTAGAAGAGCGGCGTAGGCCTCACTGCCAGCTAGGACATAGCTGATCCCAATAGACACACTGAGAACAGAGAGAGGGGACTTGTTATGTATAAGCCCTCACTTCATCAAACTAATTAGTGTCTGTTTCACTCAAGTGTGCAGTGACGAGTTACCGGTACTCAAACTGACATCAAGCAGGAAATCTGTTCTGTGCACAGTGCCTTCAACAGACTGAGGTAAAGTTACCACAAGACAAGTACCTTGGACTTCAAATAAGTGACAGAAAGACAAGCTCATATCTTATGAATATCTTACAGTTTTCTTTTTCACATCGGAAACAACGGTATCATCTTTGAGGGTGTGATATGTGAACATTGTGTTTTGAAAGGCTTCAGGCCACAAAATCGAATCATGGAGCAGGAAAAAACATCAAATTAAGAAGATGACGTTTTGATTTGTGACATACAGTAGACAGAGTGAGGATGATAAAGGATGATGAAGAATGAGCTAGTTGATGATGAAGGAGAATGAGATACTGTATAGATAATGTAGATGCTGGGTGGGAAGAGGGAATTGACTTAACAATGCTGTCTATCATCCCAAGGCCACCGTCAGCAGGCAGCACTATGCAGCAGCAGTGTTGAGGTGTAGTGATGGTTGTTTTAGGAGCAGGCAGGGGGAGGAGGGGAAAGAGGGGTCACACAGCTGAGCATTGATCGACTACTAAGCCCCTTGAACACAATGAAGGGGGTATCGATTGAGAAGGCGTTAGTGAGAGCTGTCTAAATGCTGATAACAAGGCCCATTCCATCAACAGTCCAGGGCCAGTCCAGAGTAATAAACCAAACATTACACTGAAGATCACTGCCGACAGTTTGGTTAGCGCTTGTGTCCGGTGGCGTGATTCTCATTGACAAAAAAACATCTGAAAGGGAGCAGTGGTTCATGTACTGTATTTATTCTTTAACCAGGCAAAATAAAAAGGCACATATGCTTTGGTATCAAGGACTGAAAGGCCAGAATATTACGGTATAAACTCAATGACACAAGATAAATCAATAAAATGGAAAATAACAAGGTTTTTGAAGCTTTAAGGCATACTACCTACCACATAGGACCAATGTTCTGAATGGTTTATTGATCAGAACAAAATAATCTCATTATGCAAATCCAGCGTTATAAATAATGCCACCTACAAAATGAAGTCAGCTGATTAATGCTCGTTTCCTCATTTGTGCAGAATATATTTGACTGGACGGGCCATTATTTTGAGGAGAAAAATAAGAAGTGTTCGTTAGGAAAGACATGACATTTCACCTATAAATAACTGGCGGCTCCCCGCCAGTCTAGAGGGCACGGGATGGATTAAAAATCCACTTAGTGTTCTGATCCTACAAGGTCAAGTCTTCCCCTTAGTCACAGACAGCAGAGGAAAGGGAGAGAAAGAGAGAGAGAGAGAGACCAGCGATAACGCACTCCAGTGCCTCGCCTTCATTAACCTTTTTGTCTTTATTAAAAGATCTTCATCAGCCCAGCGGGCTGGCCACTGGTGACATTTTAGGAGTTTCCATGTTAACTCCCGAGAAGCTGCAGGGTCCCAGCAGGTGTGTCCTTCCTTCCCCTGAGGCTGTCTAGGGCTGTCTCTAGGTCTTCCTTAAAACATTAGTACAGTGGCTACTCATTTAAAAGTTGCGTCATACCGCAGTATAGCGTGCAATATATTTCAATATAACAGAATAGCATGTTTTGAGTTTAATTTATCTGTGCTTAGCAGCTGAGGCTTCTTTGAGTGCACCATCAACTTGTTAATTTATCAGACATCACTTGCGTATTGTTAGGTTCTAAATATCAAAGTAAGAAACCGAAGGACACTATGAAAGCTTAAACCAAGTTTATTCCTCACAAAGGATCAAAACAGCTGAACAGACAAAGACATGGTTCCACCAGAGGTGGTATATATACCCCAATTTGGGGTGGAATCTCCTCCTTCTCTTAACACTACCTTCTCCCTTAATTTGACCTGACCTCGACCCCCTTCATCGCTAATCCACGGCTCTCTCCCCTTATCAGTGCCTGCCACATGTGATCGTTTTACCTACACTCAGTACAACCAAGCTTAATTGCACTGATCATATACATTGCTTCTACAGATAACCATTAACTTCAGGTGCAGACCCTCTAGACCCTAGCACTCAATATTTCAATAGGATACCTGATAATTAACACTACCATATCCGGACAGAATGTAAACGCTATACATTCCCCTCTCTCCCTCGACGAATAAGAATATTTTATATTCTCAGAACCCAACAGTATATTCAGTGTGACGCTCCTGAATTTGTCTGAACCGTCTCAGTGCTTCTCCTTCCAATAGGGCGCTTCCCCTTCAATTCCCAATTAAATAGCCTGCATCAGCTGAGCAAAAGTGGGGTTTGTGATGGTAGTGCGAATGAGGATGTGTTCAACCCTCAGTTCCGAAGATTCTTTCCTCCGTTTGTTTTGTTGTATTTAAAAGTCTTGTCTCAAGTTTAACCAGGATCAGATCAACTCATTACTTCCTTTGGACTACACATCTCAGTTGGTCTCCGCTGGTTCTTCATGGCCTTTCTACTCTGTTGGCGGATTGGATTGTCTGACTTACTGACTGACTATAACTTTTTTTGCATACGGTATTTTATTTGTTTTGTTGTGGTAATATCGTGATGATTTATGTGATCAGTTGTAGTTGATGACATATTGAGATTTGATAGTCTTTATGGTTGTGTGGTAAAAGAGTTTGATATTTTGATTGTATGAAAAGAGACGCTGGGTTTACGCTACACTTGTATGAACGGACAAACATTGCGTGACTAAGGTCACTTGAGTTCCCTGAACTGCTTTACCGGGCTGGACTCTTTTAGGCCCAAGGTACAGGACTTTTCTGTAGGAACCAGAGATCATTATTTGTTATATTATTATGTGTGTGTGATAATTTACATGTATATAATTTACATTATATACAACCCAAGCAAAATAACACATTTGTTTTGAAGTTATGTCCAATGTCTTTTTAATTAAGTATTTTTTATTGGTGTAGACTTGACGGACCAGACGTCACTCATTCCCTCCCAAACCAAAAGGAGAAATCAATATTTTCTCTGGTAGGCACAATCTACCTGACACCCGTTACATCAGTCAACACATATATTTTAAGAATATAATGGAATATAACAGAATGTTTTTGATTCTCTTACAATAAAAACATTACAGTGTAACACCAGTTATATTAAGTAATAGGCTACAGTCCAGTTACAGATTCTTCTGACAAATTAGAAACAAAAAAATATGTATTTTTCCGGGTGTGCACGTGGGACAAAGGAAGAGCAATTCTTACACTATTGTTCTAAATGTAATCATCCTCTTCATCATTCAGTTCCTTCAAGTGCACAATTATCAGTTTCTATCTGGTTTCTATCACCTATTCATCAATTCATGTCATTCATTCAATGAGGAGAGAGACACATTAGCGCCTGGGTACCAACGCTTTACACATTCACATTTTGACAGTTGGAATTTCATGACTTTTCTATGACTTCTCCATGACTCTTAACGAAATTTCCATGACCAACAATTGGAGCTTACTTTTTATGTACATATAAAACAGTAAGTGTAATATGGTATCGACAGTGGGAGGCTGCTCTCTGATCCCTTGTACCATCTCCTGTCGTTGTGCAAGGCACTTAACCCCCCACAAAGTAAAATACCTGTTAGGCAATTGTATAAAACACGTGTGGCCAAACCTCAGTCTGGAGAGCTACTGCTGTCTGCTGACGAGTATTTTTCTCCGCTCATACAGGAGTCATAAAGGCTTAGTGTACTAATTTGGTGGATTTTTGTTTTCTTTGATATATCAGGGGGTGATTCAGCACCCCTACTTCCCGTGGCTATGCGAACATATTGAGTTGCAACGTCCCATAGATTGGTAACCCAAATCGACTGGAAGTATCTATACTGAAAACAAATAAACGCAACATTCAAACATTTTAAGATTTTTCTAAGTTACATTTCATATAAGGAAATCAGTAATTTTAAATCAATTCATAAGGCCCTAATCTATGGATTTCACATGACTGGGCAGGGGCACAGCCATGGGTGGGCCTGGGAGGGCATAGGCCCACCCACTTGGGATTCAGGTATACCCACTGTGGAGCCAGGCCCAGCCAATCAGAATGAGTTTTTCCCCACAAAACGGCTTCATTACAGACAGATATACTCCTCAGTTTCATCAGCTGTCAGGGTGGCTTGTCTCAGACGATCCCGCAACTATAGAAGCCGGATGTGGAGGTCCTGGGCTGGCGTGGCGTCACGTGGTCTGCGGTTGTGAGGCCGGTTGGACATACTGACAAATTCTCTAAAATGACATTGGAGGCGGTTATTGGTAGAGAAATAAACATTAAATTCTCTGGCAACAGCTCTGGTTCTCTGTGTTTGGTGCCGACAGGGATGGACGCCTCGCTTCGCGTTCTTAGGAAACTATGCAGTATTTTTTTTAACGTATTATTTCTTACACTGTTACCCCAGGAAATATGAAGTCTTATTACATACAGCCAGGGGGAACTATTGAATATAAGAGCAATGTCAACTTTCTAACCCTACGACCAGGAATATGACTTTCCCAAAGCGGATCCTCTGTTTGGACCACCACCCAGGACAATGGATTGGATCCCAGTAGGCAACCCAAAACAACTGTGCCGCAGAAAGGGCAGATGGAGCGGTCTTCTGGTCAGGCTCCGTTGAAGGGCACATCGCCCACCGCTCCCAAGTATACTACTCGCCAATGTCCAGTCTCTTGACAACAAGGTAGATGAAATTCGAGCAAGAGTTGCCTTCCAGCGAGACATCAGAGATTGTAACATTCTTTGTTTCACGGAAACATGGCTCACTCGGGATACGTTATCAGAGTCGATACAGCCACCCGGTTTCTTCACGCATTGCGCCGAAATCTCTCTGGTAAGAAGAAGGGCGGGGATGTATGCCTTATGATTAACGAGTAGTGGTGTGATCATAACAACATACAGGAACTCAAGTCCTTTTGTTCACCTGACTTAGAATTCCTCACAATCAAATTATAATCACAGTCGTGTATATCCCCCCCAAGCAGACACCTCGAGGGCCCTGAAAGAACTTCATTGGACTCTATGTAAACTGGAAACCACATATTCTGAGGCTGCATTTATTGTAGCTGGGGATTTTAACAAGGCTAATCTGAAAACAAGGCTCCCTAAATTTTATAAGCATATCGAATACACGACCCAGGCTGGTAAAACTCTGGACCATTGCTACTCTAATTTCCACGATGCATACAAAGCCATCCCTCGCCCTCCTTTCAGCAAATCTGACCACGACTCCATTTTGTTGCGCCCAGCCTATAGACAGAAACTAAAACAGGAAGCGACCGTGCTCAGGTCTCTTCAACGCTGGTCCAACCAATTGGATTCCACGCTTCAAGATTGTTTCGATCACGTGGATTGGGATTTGTTCCGGATAGCATCGGACAATAACATTGATGTATACGCTGATTCGGTGAGCAACTTTATTAGCAAGTGCATCGGTGATGTGGTACCCACAGTGAATATTAAAGCCTTCCCCAACCAGAAACTGTGGAGTGATGGCAGCATTCACGCAAAACTGAAAGCACCAACCACTGCTTTTAATCATGGCAAGGCGACCGGAAACATAACCGAATACAAACAGTGTAGCTATTCCCTCCGCATGGCAATCAAACATGCTAAATATGTCAGTATAGAGACAAAGTAGAGTTGCAATTCAACAGCTCAGACAGTATGTGGCAGGGGCTACAGTCAATCACGGACTAGAAAAAGAAAACCAGCCCCATCTCAGACACCGATGTCTTGCTCCCAGACCAGCTAAACTAAACCAACTAAACTTCTTTGTTCGCTTTGAGGACAATACAGTGCCACTGACCGCTACCAAAACCTGCGGGCTCTCCTTCACCGCAGCCAACGTGAGTAAAATATTTAAACGTGTTAACCCTCGCAAGGCTTCCGGCCCAGACGGTATCCCTAGCCGCGTCCTCAGAGCATGCGCAGACCAGCTGGCTGGTGTGTTTACGGACATATTCAATCAATCCCAATCCCAGGCTGCTGTTCCCACATGCTTCAAGAGGGCCACCATTATTCCTGTTCCCAAGAAAGCTAAAGTAACTGAGCTAAACGACTATAGCCCTGTAGCACTCACTTCCATCATCATGAAAAACTTTGAGAGACTAGTCAAGGATCATATCACCTCCACCCTACCTGACACCCTAGACCCACTCCAATTTGCTTACCGCTGCAATAGGTCCACAGATGACGCAATCGCAATCACACTGCACACTGCCCTAACCCATCTGGACAAGAGGAATACCTATGTAAGAATGCTGTTCATCGATTACAGCTCAGCATTCAACACCATAGTACTCTCCAAAGTCATCACCCTGGGTCTCGACCCCAACCTGTGCAACTGGGTCTCGGACTTTCTGACGGGCCGCCCCCAGATGGTGAGGGTAGGAAACAACATCTCCACCCCGCTGATCCTCAACACTGGGGCCCCACAACGGTGCGTTCTCAGCCCTCTCCTGTACTCCCTGTTCACCCATGACTGAGTGGCCATGCATGCCTCCAACTCAGTCATCAAGTTTGCAGAAGACACTACAGTGATTACCAACAACAACGAGACAGCCTACAGGGAGGAGGGGAGGGCCCTCGGAGTGTGGTGTCAGGAAAATAACCTCACGTCAACAAAATAAAGGAGATGATCGTAGACTTCAGGAAACAGCAGAGGGAGCACCCCCCTATCCACATCGACGGGACAGTAGTGGAGAAGGTGGAAAAGTTTTAAGTTTAAGTTCCTTGGCGTACACATCACAGGCAAACTGAAATGGTCCACCCACACAGACAGCGTGGTGAAAAAGGCGCAACAGCGCCTCTTCAACTTCAGGAGGCTGAAGAAATTTGACTTGTCACCAAAAACACTCACACATTTTTACAGATGCACAATCGAGAGCATCCCATCAGGCTGTATCAACGCCTGGTACGACAATTGCTTCGGCGACAACCGTAAGGCTCTCCAGAGGGTAGTGAGGTCTGCACAACGCAACACCGGGGGCAAACAACCTGCCCTCCAGGACACCTACACCACCCGATGTCAGAGGAAGGCCAAAAAGATCATCAAGGACAACAACCACCCGAGCCACTGCCTGTTCACCCCGCTATCGTCCAGAAGGCGAGGTCAGTACAGGTGCATCAAAGCTGGGACCGAGAGACTGAAAAACAGCTTCTATCTCAAGGCCATCAGACTGTTAAACGTCTTATGGCTGCAGGGGCAGTATTGAGTAGCTTGGATGAAAAGGTGCCCAGAGGTGCCCAGAGTAAACTGCCTGCTCCTCAGTCCCAGTTGCTAATAGATGCATATTATTAGTAGTATTGGATAGAAAACACTCTGAAGTTTCTAAAACTGTTTAAATGATGTCTATGAGTATAACATAACTCATATGGCAGGCAACTCAGCTCAGCCCCTATCGAATACACAGTGGGATATTGGTCAAGTTGCACTTCCTAAGGCTTCCACTAGATCAACCGTCTTTAGAAATGTGTTTGAGGATTCTACTGTGAAGTGGAGCCGAATGAGAGGGGAATGAGTCAGGAGTCTGGCAGAGTGCCACAGGCTGGTCACGCTTTTGATTTGTTTACCAAACGCGCTAACAAAAGTAGCTATTTGGACAAATGGTGGACATTATCGAACAAATCAAACATTTATTGTGGAACTGGGATTCCTGGGAGTGCATTCCGATCAAGATCCTCAAAGGTAAGTGAATATTTATGACGCTATTTCTGACTTTTCTGACTTCTCCTTGTTTGGAAAATGGCTGGATGTTTTTCTGTGACTAGCGCTGACCTAACATAATCGCAAGGTGTGCTTTCGCCGTAAAGCTTTTTTGAAATCTGACACAGCGGTTGCATTAGGGAGAAGTTTATCTATATTTCCATGAATAACACTTGTATCTTTTATCAATGTTTATGAATATTTCTGTAGTTTGATGTGGCTCTCTACACTTTCACCGGATGTTTGTTTGAGACAATGCATTTCTGATCATAACACACCCATTTCAAATTAGGTTTTTGGACATAAAGATTAACTTTATCAAACAAAACACACATTTATTGTGTAACATGAAGTCCTGTGAGTGCCATCTGAAGATCAAAGGTTAGTGATTAATTGAATCGCTATTTCTGATTTTTGTGAGCAATTACCTTGGCTGGAAAATGGCTGTATGGTTTTCTGTGACTATGTGCTGACCTAACATAATCGTTTGGTGTGCTTTCGCCGTAAAGCCTATTTGAAATCGGACACTGTGGCTGGATTTACAAGAAGGTTATCTTCAAAATGGTATAAAATACTTGTATGTTTGAGGAATTTTAATTATGGGATTTCTGTTGTTTTGAATTTGGCGCCATGCAATTTCACTGGCTGTTGGGGAGGTGGGACGCTACCGTCCCATATATGCCAGAGAGGTTAATGGCTGTGATAAGGGAAAACTGAGGATGGATCAACAACATTGTAGTTACTCCAAAATACTAACCTAATTGACAGAGTGAAAAGGAGGAAGCCTGTACACTATAAAAATATTCCAAAACATGCATCCTGTTTGCAACAAGACACTAATGCAATACTGCAAAACAAATGTGGCAAAGCAATTCACTTTTTGTCTTGTATACAAAGTGTTATGTTTGGGGCAAATCCAATACAACACATTACTGAGTACCACTCTCCATATTTTCAAGCATAGTGATGGCTGCATCATGTTATGGGTATGCTTTTAATCATTGGGGAGTTTTTCAGGATAAAAAAGAAAAAGAATGGAGCTAAGCACAGGCAAAATCCTAGAGGAAAACCTGGTTCAGTCTGCTTTGCACTAGACACTGGGAGATCAATTCACCTTACAGCAGAACAATAACTTATAACACAAGGCCAAATCTACAATGGAGTTGCTCATCAAGAAGGCAGTGAATGTTCCTGAGGGGCCGAGTTACAGTTTTGACTTAAATTTACTTGAAAATCTATGGCAAGACCTGAAAATGGTTGTCTAGCAATGATCAACAACCAATTTGACAGAGTTTGAAGAATTTTAAAAAGAATAATGGGCAAATGTTGCACAATCCAGATGTGGAAAGCTTTTAGACTAAAGACTCACAGCTGTCATTGCTGCCAAAGGTGCTTCTATAAATTATTGACTCATGGGTGTGAATAGTTATGTAAATTTAGATATTTCAGTATGATTTTCAATAAATGCCCAAATTTATAAAAACATGTTTTCACTTTGTCATTATGGGATATTGTATGTAGGTGAGTGACAAACAAACATATTTTCAATCCATTTTGAATTCAGGCTGTAACAACAAAATGTGGATTAAGTCAAGGGGTATGAATACTTTCTAAAGGCACCGTGTGGGTGTGTGTGTGTGTGTGTGGGTGTGTGAGGGGGAACATCTATAGTTAATTCGGAAAGTATTCAGACCCCATTACTTTTTCCACATTTTGTTACATTACAGCCTTATTGTCAAGTTCGACGAAAGCGCAGCGTGATTTGAATACATCCTTCTTTAATGAAAACTAAGAACACTTAAACAAATTATACAAAACAACAAAACGAACGTGAAGCTATATATAACGAGTGCAGACACAGGCAACTAACCATAGACAATAACCCACAAACTATCCAAGGCATATGGCTACCTAAATATGGTCCCCAATCAGAGACAACGATAAACAGCTGCCTCTGATGGAGAACCAATCTAGGCAACCATAGACATAAAAACACCTAGACTGGGGGAACCCCATAAACATACAAAAACCCTAGATAGGAGAAAAAACACATATCACCCTCGACACACCCTTGACGCTCTGGACTGGGTACTGTCGCCAGACGCTCTGGACACAGGGAGAGTGCAAGGGAGTACTGAACTGGTGACGCACCTCAGGGCGAGTGCGAGGAGCAGGAACAGGGAGTACTGGACTGGTGACACCTCAGGGCGAGTGCGGGTAGCAGGCACAGGACGTACTGGACTGTGGAGGCGTACTGGAGGTCTGGAGTGTAGAGCTGACACAACCCATCCAGGCTGGATGTTTATTTTCACCCTGCAAATGCAGGGCACTGACACAGGACGCACTGGGCTGTGCAGACTCACCGGAGAAACAGTACGCAGAGCCGGCGCAGGATATCCTGGTCCAAGGAGGTATACTGGAGAACAGGAGCGCTGAGCCGGCACCCTCCTTCCTGGCTGGATGCCCATTCTAACCTGGCCAATGCGAGGAGCTGGAATAGAACGCACCGGGCTAGAATAGCGCACTGGAGACACCGTGCGCATCTCTGCATAACACGGTGCCTGACCAGTTACAAGCTCAACACAGTAAGCATGAGGAGTTGGCTCAGGTCTCCTACCTGACTCAGCCAATCTCCTCATGTGCCACCCCCCAAAAAAATCTTGGGGCTGCCTCTCGGGCTTCCATGCTAGTCGTGTACCCACATATTGTCGCCATTCCATCTCCACCTGCCTCCATGGTAGGCGATCCTCTCCTGCCAGTATCTCCTCCCACGTCCAGGATCATTTACCGTCCAGTATTTCGTCCCATGTCCATGCTGTCTGCTCCATCATACGCTGCTCCTTCTTTTCACGCTGCTTGGTCCTTGTTTGGTGGGTTATTCTGTCACGTTCGTTATAACGAGGAGAACAAAGCGTAGCGTGATTTGAATACATTCTTCTTTAATGAAAACGAAGAACACTTAAACAAACTATACAAAATAACAAAATGCTCAAATAAGCAAAGAGAAATTACAGTCAATCACTACTTTAACTTCTCTAGGGTAGGGGGCAGCATTCTGAATTTTGGATGAAAAGTATGCCCAAATTAAACGGCCTGCTACTCGGGCCCAGAATATATGATATGCATATAGATTTGGATAGAAAACACTTTAAAGTTTCCAAAACTGTTAAAATAGTGTCTGTGAGTATAACAGATCTGATTTGGCAGGTGAAAACCTGAGAAAAATCCATTCAGGAAGTTTTTTTTACATTTTTTATTTTATTTTTCTATTCAATGCATTTTTTAAAATCTGACACAGTGGTTGGATTCACAAGAAGTTAATCTTTAAACCTATGTAAAATATGTTTTGTTTTCTGAATTTTTAGAATGAGTATTTCTGTATTTGAATTTGGAGCTCTGCAATCTCACTGGATGTTGGCCAGATGGGACGCTAGCGTCCCACATACCGTAGAGAGGTTAAGGTATTTCTGTTTGTTATTTTTAATACATTTGCTAACATTTCTAAAAAATGCTTTTGCTTCCTCATTATGGGGTATTGTGTGTATGTAACAGTATAGCTTCCGCACCTCTCCTCGCCCCAACCTGAGCTTGAACCAGGGACCCTCTGCACACATCAACAACTGACAGCCACGAAGCATCGTTACCCATCGCTCCACAAGAGCCACGGCCCTTGCAGAGCAAGGCGAACCACTACTTCAAGGTCTTAAAGCGAGTGACGTCACCGATTGAAACGCTATTAGCGCGCACCACCGCTAACTAGCTAGCCATTTCACATCGGTTACATGTACATTGATGAGGGAAAAATATTTTATACATTTTAGAGTAAGGCTGTGACATAACAAAATTTGGAAAAAAGGGAAAAGGGTCTGAATACTTTCCGAATGCATTGTATGCAGAGTTACAACTTTACCACTCTGTCACAAAGTCAGCCTGCCTGCCAGGGTGTGATTCATTAGCTGGTCCCCACAGGGTCTTACCATTAAATAATGCAGTAAGGCATGAGATTAAATGACATCATTGAAAAGCATGGCCCAAATTAGATGCAGCACATATGCCCACAAGGCATAGGCGTAGCTTGGATTCATAGATATGAAAAAGGTAAATTCACTACCCATGATAAAGAGTGTTCCAAGGGAAAAATGATGGAGGTACAGTAGCAGACACATTCTGTATCAATATTTGAACAAAATGCTAAGGATTCACACGAACACCATGCTGAGGCCAATTTGTACATGAGAAGCCTTCCAATGCAGAACTTCAGATTTTTTTTTCATTGAATAAAAATATCAAGTAGACTCCTATTAATGGTTAAATGCTTCCAATTATCAGACTAATTGACATTGCGAATGGGCACTAGTTTGTACTACATAAACACTGTTAAGGCCAGGTAGAGGGAATCCAGCCATGAGTCTGTATTTCTGAGAAATCCCCTCTCTCACAAAGACAGTTGCTGGCCTTTTCTGCAGAGCCAACACATTTCTCAAGGTGTAAAACATGGGGCATAATAGATGGGAGGCTGCTGACACTAAGAGAGCTGGTGACAAATGTTGATAATTGAAACGATGGGTAGTAACATGCCAGGGGACATGGTTGATGTGGTACAAGGGAATAACTGAAGCCCCCTGACATCACTGTATCTGGGCTTTGGTATCATAATTGTTGTTTGTTTAATTAGGAAGAATCTATACAATTGGAGCATGTTATAATCTCCTCATGGATATCTGAAATGTGTAATCTAATCTTAATCTAACTTTGTAGAACACTTTTAAGTTTCATTTCCCTCCACTGAGTAGGCCTTATTTATTTCCCTATGGTCCAAGTTGATGTGTTATTTTGTCATTGGACTTCTTTAATATGGCAGCTAGCTGTAGTCGTCTGTATTAGTGTAACTTACAACTGGAAGAGTAGGATGAAGTTGAAGGCATGGCTCATAGGCTTGCTGAGGAAGAGGAGCCCCAACACATGGAGATTAGGCTGTAGCTTCTCCTCCAGAGTCTGTCTGGCCGCGTCCTGTTGCAGGAGGCCCGTGTCTGAAACAGAGACGACAGGTTTCAGAAATCAAACCTCCCTGGGAGACAATGCTGTATTTCTGGGAGAAACAGCGATTCCTGGTGACAGGTCCATTTTGGAGAATAAGCGTGAGGGATAAATGCAGTTGGGAACTGTGCGGCTCAGTCAGCCGCTGAGAGCGTAATGGATGAGTGGTGCCATCCTTCAGCGCCGCCGAGGTCCGCCACACATCCCTCTCCATTGCCTCGCCATAGAAGACACACACTTTGATTCTGGGAGTACCTTCTCACTCCACTTTTATGTGGTAAATAATGAATCAGCAGAGAGATGAATGGGAGAGATAGAGAGAATGCAGCGAGAATGCAGCGAGATGAATACGGACAGATCAAAAAAGGAGGTGTTGAGGAGGAGGAGGTATATCAGATCACTGACAATAAGTCATAGCCTGATAATCCTTCTAGCAGCCTAACGGAATAGCAGATATGACAAAGCACATTGAAGAGTTATAACCCTGAATATGAACATAATGCCCGCTCATTCAAAATGTTTAGAAAGGCAAGGACTCCACCGTGCTCCAACTGATAATGCTTTGGGCCTTAACAGTAAGACTACAATGGCAGAGAGAGGAAGTGTGAGAAAGAGATAAAATAATATAGTGCAATATAATAAACTCATATCGCAGACACTCCAAGTGGCTCTTTAGAAATAAGTGCGTTTCTTTCAACACAACACTTGAACAGATTCAGGCATCTGTTTCTGCATGCAGATAAAACAAGCACACGCATCACAAAGCAGTCTCTACATATGGTTTTACTACATCTGGGTGAATGAGACATGAATGGCCACGGAATACAACATACTGTCATTCCTAATGGCACACAAGTTTGGGGACTCGTCTATTAAAATTACAAATAGCTCTCAAAATCAGTTGTGTCAGTCAGCCAGGTATCTCTATAATAAGTCTTTGGCAGCAGAATCAGATTCAATTTTGCACTGCGATAAGACTACTGTACCTCTAATGTAAGAATGAGAGGGGAATAGATTGCAGCAGCTAGAAGGCAATATCAGTCATTTCGCAGAAGAACCCATCTGCTATCCAACAGGACAGCCAAGTCATAAATATGAAGAGATGCAAGATCCCCCACACCTGTCACCCAACTCTCCCCAGCTTTGAGGGAACAGTGAAAGGAACACAAACGTAATATTTATCTGTACACAGCATTTAATGAGTGCTGAATGCAGTATGGTGCTAATGAGTTTGCATAAGCCGAGACATAACAGCCATTGTGGTCAGAGGTTCTTCCTCCTATTGGACAACAATTCAATGGCTAATCTTCAAGTAATATTACAGTATACTCCAAAGGCAGAACACAGCAGGATACAGAATTAGCTATTGATTTATTTTACACCTAGAGTGTCGTATAACTGTGTTTTAAATGACAGTTATGATATTAGGGGCCGACTATACGAAGAACTTTGGTCTCCCAGTGCTGTGATTCTTTGAAAGGATAAAGAGCATAATCTAATCCACCAGAAAAGACTTAACAAATATTACAACAAATATTATGGTTAAACTCAAGTATACTAATTGATTAAAAAAAATATATATTTTGGGATAAAAAAAATTCAAAAGGTATAATGCAAATTATATCATAACTAGGAATGGTGGATTTATGTCAAACATGCAGCTAACAAAAATATATTGAAATGTCAGCTCTACTCAAAATTACAACCAAATAATTGCAGCATTACCGCAAAAATGGAAAAGGCAGGTTGAAGGGAGAGATAGTAAGGAACTTGTCTGTCGGCCCTGCATTAATGACCCAAATTGGCTAAATAAAATTGTGATAAATGAAAAAGTATACCAGTTTCATTTAAGAACCAAAAAATGTACAGCTGTGCCATATAGATTGCAAAATAGTTGGGAAGATATTTTCTGGATTCAAAACTTTTTCAATTTATATGATTATACAAAATTCTTACAACCAATAGAATGTTATTTATAGTAACAGTCAAAAGTTTGGACACACCTACTCATTCCAGGTTTTTTTATTTTTTTATTTTTTACTATTTTCTACATTGTAGAATAATTGTGAAGACATCAAAACTATGAAATAACACACATGGAATCATGTAGTAACCAAAAAAGTGTTAGACAATTCAAAATATATGTTACATTTGAGATTCTTCAATGTAGCCACCCTTTGCCTTGATGAGGTACTCATTTTTGCAGCAATTCGACCATGAAGGCCTGAGTCACACAGTCTCCTCTGAACAGTTGATGTTATAATGTGTCTGTTACTTGAACTCTGTGAAGCATTTATTTGGGCTCCAATCTGAGGTGCAAATAGTTGCCGATTTATGAGGCTGGTAACTCTAATGAACCTATCCTCTGCAGCAGAGGTAACTCTGGGTCTTCCTTTCCTGTGGCGGTCCTCATGAGAGCCAGTTTCTGTCACACCCTGATCTGTGTCACCTGTCTTTGTGATTGTCTCCACCCTCCTCCAGGTGTTGCCCATCTTCCCCATTATCCCCTGTGTATTTCTACCTGTGTTTTCTGTTTGCCTTTTGCCAGTTTGTTTTGTTCGTAGAACCTACCAGCGTTTTCTTTCCCTGCTCCTGTTTTCCAGTTTCCCGGTTCTGACCGTTCTGCCTGCCCTGACCCTGAACTTGCCTGTCGTCCTGTACCTTTGCCCCACTACTCTGGATTACCGACCTCTGCCTGACCTAACCCCGAGTCCGCCTGCTGTTCCAGTACCTTACACCCTCTCTGGATTATTGACCCCTGCCTGCCTTGACCTATCGTTTGCCTGCCCTTGTTTAAAGAACAAACGTTTGTTTCTTCAACACTGTCTTAACCTGGGTCATACCTTCAAATATAATAGTTTCATCATAACGCTTGATGGTTTTGCGACTGCACTTGAAGAAACGTTCAAAGTTCTTGAAATTTTCCACATAGACTGACCTTCATGTCTTAAAGTAGTGATGGACTGTCGTTTCTCTTTGCTTATTTGAGCTGTTCTTGCCATAAAATGGCTATTTTCTGTATACCACCCCTACCTTGTCACGTCACATCACAACTGATTGGCTTAAATGCAATAAGGAAAGAAATTCCACAAATTAACTTTTAACAATGCATTCCACTTGACTACCTCAGAAGCTGGTTGAGAGAATGCAAAGAGTGTGCAAAGCTGTCATCAAGGCAAAGGGTGGCTACTTTGTTTAACAGTTTTTTGGTTACTACATTATTCCATATGTGTTACTTCATAGTTTTGATGTCTTCACTATTATTCTACAATGTAGAAAATTGTTTTAAAAAATCAAGAAAAAACCTGGAATGAGTAGGTGTGTCCAAACTTTTGACTGGTACTGTTTTTACAAAACTGTTTATGGGGGATTGGAAATTATTCAGACAATTACATTGATGGAAGTCACAATCTATCTTCAATATTGAAGCGCTGATCTACCCCCTAAAAAAATGGCATAATCTAACCAACAGTAAAGACTTTGTAAATAATTCACCAGGCCAAACGTCAAAACTGAGTAAGTACACTGATGAAATGAACAACAACAAACGTGTAATGATTTTGAAGCTCAATAACATAACTGATCCCCCCTTTCTCTATCAATGAAATCCAGAGGTCTGTTATACCTTCTCTATAACATAGCCCGTATAAGATGTGTTATAACTTCTCTTTAACATAGCCCGAATAAGATGTGTTTTAACTTCTCTATAACATGAGATAATTAATTTTGAACCTTTTCAGTTTTGCATTTGTTTTGATGTTTATCATGCAATGTCCCCGTGATGAATGGGATATCTGTGTTGTTCTTATTGGAATCCATTTTAAACCAGACAATATGTAACAGATAGCAGCTGCACATTTTTTTGCCCAGAGAAATCCATCTTTTTAATAGCTCTCTTATTAAATCCCAACAAGCTAACCTGTATACCAGGACCATGAGCGCGTAATTGAATCATGGAATATCAGGCCATTGCAAAAGCTATCAGATGACACTGTCAACCGGGCATATAAATTAAAGCAGCATCTAGCCAAAGGAAATACTGCTCTGGTCACATACGTGACAGTAATAAAGCAATTATTTAGCATTAGAGTTTTATTAAAAACTATATTAACAGGGATGTGTGATCAATTTCAAGCGTTTTATGACCATAATGGCAGGGCTAGCATGAAAGGCACCTTGGTCATGTGATATGATAGAAAGATTGCTCCACTTATCAGCACAATGAATAAGCTCAAATAAAAAAAGTAGAGAAAAAGGAAGCTAAAATGCAATGATTATCCTCGTTGAGTGTAAAATATAATTGATTTTGACCAAGATAATTGACATTGCCAAGATCATAAAATAGTTTGATTGACAAACACATTTAGAGACTCATCATAAAATCCCTTGAGAGGAGTGATCTACAATATTAGTACTTGACTCTTGAGTTTAGATCATTAGATACAGGCGCCATTACTATGAAAAAGAGGTGCATCAGTGGATATGTTTCCCTGGTGTAGTCAGGGACAGATAAGGCCACCTCCCTCACCCTGGAAAGCAGCAGAGATTCTGAAAAGCTTTCATAAACAAGCCTCAAGTTCCACACACTTTTTTCTGATAGGGCAGCCACTTTCCATCCCTCCATTCATCTTCATTAGCTGACTATTCCCTCCATCTCTTGTCCAAAATACTTAATGTTTTCCTCCATGGGGCCCCGGCCTACCCTGATTAGTTAGCGCTGATGCTGTTGGATTCCTGCCTGCGTCTTAATCCCCTCTGCTGATGTTCCTTGCTGCATTTCACACCAAAAACAATACAGCCACCATCTGTTTCAGGGACCCAGGCATTTCATGTGGTACACACTATCTCCTCACTAACTAATGACAAAAAAGCACACAAACAAATATATTCTCTATTAATTAGGGAACCAGTTACATTTAACACTATTAGACTGATTGTTAAAAGGAGAATCTCAGCTAACATGTAGGATCAGAGAAAACTGCTATCCTACTAGGTAGGTTAATGATGACGCAGGTCAGGATATTCCTCCACTTGCAGAATACTGTTTATGAAAATGTCATTTTCACTAATGTTATTTGGGCCTCACAGCAGAAATGCAATCTCAAAAGAGAGTATCAAACAATCTGGATCCGCACCAATTTCCAACAGCTGGGCACAATTAACAAGCATCATGTGATGGTGAGGTCCGGAAACCCCTGGAGATAAGCCCATGACTGACAAAGCAGAATGCAATGCAGCACTACATGTGGACAATTCAACTCCTTTATCTAACTGTGGATGGTTCCTGGATGTTCAGACTGAGCACAACAAAATGGTCAAACATGTTACATCAGTGCCTTCATAAAGTATTCAGACCCCTTTACTTTTTCAACATTTTGTGATGTAACAAAGTGGGCAGGGTTGGGTAGTAAAGGATTACAAAGAAACAGTAACTGTAATCCATTATGTTACCAGGAAAAATATTACCTTTAAATGATTACTTTTAAATTCAGAAAGGAGGTTTTCAAAAACATATCTTTGACACTTCTCTGTTTACCCTAGGACATTAAAATCAGCATTGGAAAAAGGTGCAAGTTTAAGTTTGTAAACACAAGTCAGAGACCACTATGATGACACTCCAAATGGGTTTGATGGATCACGGGAAAAGAGCAGGAATAGGCTTTTGTAGGCTACAGTCCAAGCTATGTCTTCCATTGGAGTGAGTGCTGCCAGCATCCAAAGATTATGCAACTTGAATAAACGCTTGGAGGTAAGGATGACAGCAGTGGTGTAGTCTACGACGAGATGATATCAGTAATTATTGATATCCACATAGAGCATTGATGTGAATAACACTGCTGCTCTCTCATATAGCTATTTGCACCTTACGGATTGTGGTTGTTGTGGATGGCTGTTCACAAATCTAAATGTGTATTTTAACCCAAAATTGGTTGAATTCAAGAAGTTTAAGCTGCCTATCAATCAATGTTTGTGAAACCAGTGGACAGCCAGTGAAAAATGTGCTCATACAACAGCTGAAGCAAAAGTGGGGCATTCATTGCTCAATCTAATTCATGCTGATAAATATTTTTTATCCATAGGCCTCATGAATACCTGTGAATAACTATGAAATAACACATATGGAATAATATAGTAACCAAAAAAGTGTTAAACAATTTAAAATATATTTTACATTTGAGATTCTTCGAAGTAGCCACCCATTGCCTTGATGACAGCTTTGTACATGCATGGCATTCTCTTAACCAGCTTCATAAGGCAGTCACTTGGAATGCATTTCAAGTAACAGGTGTGCCTTGTTAAAAGTTCATTTGTGGAATTTCTTTCCTTCTTAATGTGTTTGAGTCATCAGTTGTTTCGTGACAAGGTAGGGGTGGTATACAGAAGATAGCCCTATTTGGTAAAAGACCAAGTCCATTTTATGGCAAGAACAGCTCAAATGAGCAAAGAGAAACGACAGTCCATCATTACTTTAAGACGTGAAGGTCAATCAAGTGCAGTCACAAAAACCATCAAGTGCTATGATGAAACTGGCTCTCATGAGGCCCGCCAGAGGAAAGGAAGACCCAGTGTTACCTCTGCTGCAGAGCATAAGTTAAAATAATTGCTTCAAGGAGTTCAAGTAACAGACACATCTCAACATCAACTGTTCAGAGGAGACTGCGCGAATCAGGCCACGGTCGAATTGCTGCAAAGAAACCACTACTAAAGGACACCAATGAGAAGAAGAGACTTGCTTGGGCAAAGAAACACGAGCAATGGACATTAGACCGGTGGAAATCTATCCTTTTGTTCTGATGAGTCCAAATTTGAGATTCCAACTGCCGTGTCTTTGTGAGACGCAGAGTAGGTGAGCGGATGACCGACGCATGTGTGGTTCCCACGGTGATGCATGGAGGAGGAAGTGTGATGGTGCTTTGCTGGTGACACGGTCAGTGATTTACTTAGAATTCAAGGCACACAACCAGCATGGCTACCACAGCATTCTGCAGCGATACGCCATCCCATCTGGTTTGCTCTTAGTCCCACTATCATTTGTTTTTCAACAGGACAATGACCCAACACACCTCCAGGCTGTGTAAGGGCTATTTGACCAAGAAGGAGAGTGATGGAGTGCTGCATCAGATGACCTGGCCTCCACAATCCCCCGACATTACCCTAATTGAAATGGTTTGGTATGAGTTGGACTGCAGAGTGAAGGAAATGCAGCCAACGAGTGCTCAGCATATTTGGGAACTCCTTCTAGACTGTTGGAAAAGCATTCCAGGTGAAGCTGGTTGATAGTAGCCAAGAATGTGCAAAGCTGTCATCAAGGCAAAGGGTGACTACTTTGATGAATCTCAAATATAAAATATATATAACACTTTTTATATATATAACACTTTTTTGGTCACTACATGATTCCATATGTGTTGTTTCATAGTTTTGATGTATACACTATTATTCTACAATGTTGAAAACTGTAAAAATAAAGAAAAGCCCTGGGATGAGTGGTGTGTCTAAACTTTTGACTGGTACTGTATATGAAGATAAAAACACTAATATATCTTGATTACATAAGTATTCAACCCCATGAGTCAATACATGTTAGAATCACCTTTGGCAGTGATTACAGCTGCAAATATTTCTTGGTAAGTCTCTAAGAGCAAGTCTCTAATCTTTCTGGGTAAGTCTCTAAACTATCTAGAGGAGTAAAACAAGGTTGTCCACTATCGGCATATCTGTTTATTATTGCCATCGAAATGTTAGCTGCAAAGATTAGATCAAACAATAATATTAAGGGATTAGAAATCCGTGGCCTAAAAACTAAGGTGTCATTGTACGCTGATGATTCATGTTTTCTTTTAAAACCACAATTGGAGTCTCTCCACAGCCTCTTAGAGGATCTAGATACTTTTGCTATCCTCTCTGGATTAAAACCAAATTATGATAAATGTACCATATTACGTATTGGATCACTAGAAAATGCACATTTTACATTATCATGTAGTTTACCAATTAAATGGTCTGACGGAGATGTAGACATACTCGGTATACAAATCCCAAAGGAAAGAAATTATCTCACTCCAATCAATTTTTATAGAAAGTTAGCAAAAATAGATAAGATCTTGCTGCCATGGAAAGGAACATACCTGTCTATTTGTGGAAAAATCACCCTGATTAACTCCTTAGTTATATCACAGTTTACCTATTTGCTTAAGGCTTTGCCTACACCTAGTGACCTGCTTTTTAAATTATATGAACAAAAAATATTCCATTTTATTTGGAACGGCAAACCAGATAAAATATGAATTCGGTGGGCAGAAATTATAAAATATTAAAGCATTAGACCTCTCACTAAAGGCATCAGTCATACAAAAGTTATACTTAAATCCAAACTGGTTCTCTAGTCAATTGGTACGAATTTCTCATCCTATATTCAGGAAGGGCCTTTTCCCCTTTATTCAGATTACACCTGCTCACTTTCAGTTGTTTGAAAAGGAAAGAATCTCCAAAATATCTTTCTTTTTTAAACAAGCCTTAGAAAGTTGGTTGCAATTTCAGTTTAATCCACCTGAAAGGACGGAACAAATAGTACAACAAATATTGTGGTTAAATTCAAATATACTAATTGATAAAAAAAACTGTATTTATCGAATACATTTTTAAAAAATGTATAAATTTAGTGAATGATATCATAAATAGGACTGGTGGAGTTGTCGCACATGCAGATAACACAGACATATGGAAATGTCTGCTCTACCCAAAATTACAACCAATTAATTGCAGCATTACCACAATAATGGAAGAGGCAAGTAGAAGGGGAAAAAAGTAAGGAACTTGTATGTCGGCCCTGTCGTAAAGAACATAAATGGTTAAAGAAAAGTGTGATAAATAAAAACATATACCAATTTCATTTAAGGACCAAAAAACTGACAGCTGTGCCATATAAATTGCAAAATAGTTGGGAAGAGATTTTCGATGTACCCATTCCATGGCACATGGTTTATGAATTGATACGCAAAACAACGCCGGATTCAAAACTTTGCATTTTTCAATATAAATTACTATACAAAATTCTTGCAACTAATAGAATGTTATATATATGGGGGATACAATCTTCCCAGCTCTGCAGATTCTGCTGTGAGGAGGCAGAGTCATTAGATCATTTATTTTGGTATTGTCCATATGTAGCTCATTTTTGGTCACAGTTCCAGGAATGGCTGAAGAATTTCAACATTTGCCTAGAACTAACACTACAGATAGCAATACTGGGTGATTTGAAAAGCCATAGTCAATCAATCAATAATATAATAATTATTATAGCAAAAATGTTTATTTTTAATTTACAATCTGTAGAAGCTATGAGAATAGGAAGGTTCAATTATTTTGTGAAGCATCATAGCACAGTTGAAAAATATATGGTAAGTAGAAATCCGAAATGGATGATGTTGAGAGACAGATGGGAGGGGTTGAATGGAGCTGAAGGGTGGGACTAATAACAATATAAACAATGTAAAGCATATTGGATCTGTAAAATGTATATAGGTTCGGAACTTTTGTGAAATAGCATAGTTACAAATAGAAATCAAACAGGATGGACATCAGAAATAGAGGAAGGACTAAGAACAAACAAGAGAACAATTGTAAAGTAGACTGTGTCTGTATAAGATGTATGGATTGAAGGTAGAAGCAGAAGTGTTTATTAGTTTACTCCAATTGGGGGATCGGCGGAAGGGTTTGCGGGGAATAATAATAAAGGTATATTCTTTAAAAAAGTATGTATGTCTATATAGGTATGTATATATGTGTGTATATATATGCATGCGTGTATGGATATATATACTTACCAAAAAAATAAGGGGGATTGGAAATGATGCTCTAAGAGCTTCACATACCTGGACTGTACAATATTTGCACATTTTATTTTGTACAATTCTTCAAGCTCTGTCAAGTTGGTTGTTGATCATTGCTAGACAAATATTTTCAGGTCTGGCCATGCATTTATTTTTACTCAAACTTATTTAGGCTTGCCATAACAAATGGGTTGAATATTTAATGACTAAAGACATTTTAGCTTTAAATTTTCCACTTTGACAGTATGGGGTACTGTGTGTAGGCCAGTGACACAACATCTCAATTGAATCCATTTTAAATTTAGGCTGTAAAAAAACAAAATGTGGAAAAAGTCAAGAGGTGTGAATACTTTCTGAAGGCACTCTATCTGTACTGTTTGGGTGACCATTTGCAATGGTTTACCTGCTTCTTCCCCATCCTCCACCTCCTCTTCCTCCTCCTCTGTATTAGTGAGAACAGGCTCCTCCAATCCAACGTCTTGCATTAGAATTCGCTCTGTCTCTGTAGTCTGAAAAAACAAGGGTTTAATATCCTTTAGTTAAAAAAACATGACAATAAAACAGTGTTTGATATAGACTTTACCTTCAATGACTCAATCTGGACAACTTGGCATCGCTGGAGCAGGTCAACAAAGAGGTATATGAGGAGAGCCTGACAAGAAAAATGAAGGGAACAACTTGTGAATTCTAGGAAAGTGCATCCTCCTCACAACAAATAAACCATTATCCACTCTCCCAATGCCCTTAAAACCCACAATAACATCCACTGCTAGGCCAACAAATGGTCTCGGCTGATAGCGTTCTATCTGACCTGAGAATAGGTTTTATACCTACTTGAGCGATGTACAAAATAAATATCATGACACAACATCAGCACAACAATATATCACAACATATGAACACATCCTGAAATTGAGCATCCAATTGAATGAAAGTTTGTAATCAAAATAAAATAACTGTCCCACTATAAAATAATATTGTAGGTCACATGGTACTGTAGGACAGTCAGTTAAGAACAAATTCTTATTTACAATGACGGCCTACCCCAGCCAAACCCGGACGATGCTGGGCCAATTGTGCACCGCACTATGGGACTCCCAATCACGGCCGGATGTGATGCAGCCTGGATTTGAACCAGGGACTGTAGTGACGCCTCTTGCTCTGTGATGCAGTCCCTTCGACCACTGCACCACTCGGGAGCACTCATATAGTACAATGGCGCTAAGCTTACACAGTACTTACATGGCCATTATGTTCCAGTTAAACAACATCAAACTCACCTGCACAAAGAAACCAATTATAAAGGAGACCAGGAAAGGCACGAGTCCTGCATGTGCTATTGTGACAGGAAGTCCTGCAATATAATGTACATCATTTCAGTTATAAAAGTACATAGTTACAAAAAATAATCATGAACAGTCTATCATTTATCACTGAAATCATCATTTTTCATTTAGATATATCAAATTCAGTGGAAGCTGCTGAGGGGAGGATGGCTCATAATAATGGCTGGAACGGAGTTAATGGAATGGTATCAAACACATGGAAACCATGTGTTGGATGTATTCGATACCATTCCACTGATACCTCCCCAATTAAGGTGCCACCAACCTCCTGTGATAGAATTTGGTTTGAATATGATTTTATATATTTGATACCCTACAGGTCATAAACCGCTGTATGAATAATTTCGCAAAAGACAATACGTTCTGTTCATAAATAGAATATGACTCTGGTACAACCAATGACTGTATATATGGATGGACAAAGCCTTCGATCATCATTCATTCCTATGTGAGAACTCAATAACTCAAATTGAAGGCCAACCGGGGTACTGCAGGCTCACATTAATTATCCTTATCTTCTTCTGTGTGTGATTTTCAAATAATTAGTTCGACATACATCTGGTGTTTTAAAAGCAATTATTGGTACCATTATTCTCTAATAAACATTTTTTTATTTACACGAAGATTGACCACGAAATTTGACATTTTTCCATTCACTATAATTGGGATCCTGTTTTCTGCTAACAATACCTGCAGTACCGCGGTCTGCCTTGAACATCTGTGGCAACAATTACTGAGGCAGACGTTCCACCCTGAGTACAACTCACCTAAGATTCCAGTTCCCAGTATCGTTGCAATTGACATAAAATCTAGAAGAATGTGAGGCAGAGAAGTTACACACGAATCCTAACTTGAGATAGCCTATATGTTCATAACTCTTCATGCAAACCTGCCATTGACATCAATACATGATTTACATGAATGTTTCATTCGTATTTAGAGTATTTGTCCAAACTCCTTTCATATTTACTTTAACAATAGGTGGGATTGACCCAACATGACAAACTATCATGTCCAATAAGGCAAGGGGCAAAACTACAAATTGTCTACCCTAGTGTCTGTAAATAAACAAGCAGTTATAGACTATCTATTGACATGGTGCACAAGGTTGTTCATAAATATTTCAGATCCCGGTAGATAAAGGTATATTCATTACATCTAGCAGCACCTGCTGGTGCATCCTGCCCTGGGCTATTCAATCCCCAGATGGGCATGTGCAAACCTCAGGTTAGAAACTCATAACAGACAAGTTACAGAAATGCTTGCAGAACTTATTGTTGCCATAAATAAATAAAACGTACAAACCCGATGGATATACAACGTACATTTTCATGTTAGAAAAAATGTTGTAAATTATTTTGGGTCGTTCTTGGCCTGACATCCTTTTCATCAAACTGTTATTACGTTTTCATCATCATCACATCCTGCTTAATATTCTCACATCTACAATTTGGATTCACACATATGGTCGTTTATAACTACAAATGATGTGTCATCAGTCTCTTTATGTCCTTTTACTTTCAGCTGTTGTAAGTGCGACTTAAAAATGACACTCCCTGAAAGACAAGAAGCTTGAATACAATAAGAGCTGCATTTCCAAACCCACCATAATGGAGGTTTAATGACAATGAAATTAGCTGCATTGGAATGATCTAATCTCAGTCAGTGTGTGTACAATTGTGTTTCATATGTGTTTAATATTAATCTCTAAGGTTTTAGCTACAGTGACTGTAAAAAATAAAAAACCTATGAGCTTTATGAATCTCCTTTGTTATGGTCCGTCTAGGCTAGCCTACGCATGATGAGGAGCCACGAAAACGTACTGAAATGGCCAGGAACAAGCTCCAGTGCGCATCAGCATCCAGTAGGGTTGTGCAGTGGCATGATGATTTCACAGACCAGCAGTATGTTTTTAGCGAGTGCTTTCCTACATTTACCACAACCTATTTGACTGAGCGTACAAAGTGAAGTTTGAATTAGTGAAATGGACCAGGTGCATTCATGCTATTTAATTGTATGTCGGCGTGGGGTGAAATTATCACGGAAAAACATCCTGTCGCGGTTTTCAACATCCATTCAAATGTTGCTTTTTTTCTGATACTCACAGCACTGCAGGTAAATTAATCTCAATTTCCAGGGTTTATCCTGGTTTTTCCGCGTAATTTTGATGGACATAGTCGTGACATGGCGCTCAGAAATGGGATATGGGCTTTGAAATATTTCTTCTGCGGCGGTCGCCATCATTTCGTCGTCGTCCTCCTAGCCGTACTAAATCCACTGCACCTGGGATCAGAGCAGTGGTAAAGCGCGTGCGCGGGGGATGTTTGCTACCAAACGCATCCGTATGTAAATAGGACACCTTTTTGTGGTATAATTGAGACATGTTGATAAGGAATACGACATTACATTTACCAAGGCGGTCTAGTGGTGTATACACTGGGTGAAAATCCTAAAATTATAACATCAATTAGGTAGGCTACATAGTTTACCACTTCCAATACCATGGACAGCGACGCCATACCGGATAATCTAATATTCGGTTAACACAGTGAAACTACGCTTGGGGGAAATTTGAGACCATTTCGGTGGTCTCTGGAGATCTTTCATTGAATTATGCTGGAAGTTGTCATAAATAACCTAATCGGTTAATTCCGTTTTCATCAAATACACAAGCAGAAAGATAACGGATCATGAAGGTTACTTATAAACCTCCCTTTTATTAGACATGGGGAGTAAATTATAGCATATTTCATATAGAATATTTACAACATACTAAAAAACGTGTAATATCATACCAAGAGAGTTATCAAGAGACGCGTTGGACTTTTACCAATACCAAACCATTCATTCCCAATAATTGAGGAATTGTATAGTATTAACAAAAATATTTCACAACTGTGATGAATGAATTTAGTTAATAATGCATAACACTAAAACTGAAACTAAACTATTTCCATGTAGATGTCAACCATTTCATGTATTCCTTCATTGGATAAACAGATTTACAGCCTACATAATAATACAACTAAGCACTTCCTCAAACTGCCATTTTCCTATAACACCCTTGATGATGGCAGTAATTTTTGGCAGTTATTTCCAATGTCTTTAAAACTCTTTAACATATAAAATACTGTAAAAGAACAACAAGATCATGCCAATGTAGCATTTATTGCATATGATACCAATGACATGGGGATTCAATACATGATAGTTCCTGCTTGACCAGCTATATTAAGATACATTTAAAGAAACAAATCCCAAAGGAATTTCAAGTGGCCAAAACCCTGATACCTATTACTTAAGAGACTAAAGACATGATCACAATTTACAACAATATAAGACTGGGTAAACTCACAATCAAGATGCTTAGTGCAAATACATGCAATATTCATGCAAGTCAATGCAGTATTTCATGTAACACATCATGCAACACATCTAGCTTGTGTAATATTATATGATTGTACAAAGCATCACATAAATAACTGTACAATTGAAGACATTTGATATAGCCTATTTGAAGCTCATGGTCCAACTAAAAGCTACTATATTCGGAGGTACAGTAAGAGCATAACAATCTGCCATTTCATACTACATACTACAGTGAATGATGGAACTACTTCCTTACTTACCATGCTTCCAGATAACTCATACCAAAGGCTTGTTGCTGTTGCCTTATAAAACCTTTGTTTATGTAACAAAAAAACATTCACCTGTTCACCTGTTATAAAGGGCATTTTATATGCTACTATGCATGAACAATGTCAACTTCTTAATGATAAAATAAATTAATAAAAATCCTGTAATAAAGTTATGTAATGGTCCTCCGAAGAAGTCCGAAGAAGATTATTAATTGACCAATTTGAAGGAATGAGACAACTGGCTTTTTATAATTTCTTATTATTTTTTTCATGCCACTAAAAATGTAGTAGGCCTACTGTTGTTGAATTAATCCTAAACTAATAGGGTTTTATACAGCACACACTTCATTTTTGGTATCGAAATCAAACAGATTCCTCAATTCAAGCAAAATAACAATGTACACATGTACTATTGACATCAGCCGAAGAACCTTTCTTAAAGCATTCATGATTTTCAAATAAAGGCACGTACATCATTTAAAGCTTAGCTAATATTGTAGTCCCTGAATGAAGTGTTCCTAAATAGCCATTCCATTTCTTTTAAAAAGTTAAGTCAAGTACAATTTCTTTAACAAAATATCATTAAATCCTTATTATGAATTCCAGTGACCTTTATATCACAAATTTGTAAAAACGTTATCAAAAACACAATCACTAGTGCAAATGTCTTATAATGATGACAATAATGATGATGGACAAAGGATTACTAATTGTAATTGATTACTCCTATTGGCATAGGAGACTTTTGGAGACAGTTCCACTACCTTCAAAATCAACATTTATCCTTGAGATGGACACAACAGCATTACATAACCCTGCAATTAAGAAAATATCACTTAAACCCTAAAAAAAATAAGCAAAACAAATGACGTAAATTGCAATATGCAGGTTGTCATTTATTGGTATGATTGATGTACTGGAGGCAGCTCTGAAGGGTAGTCACTAGCTGGCACAGCCACAATGTAATCAAATCTGATTTAAAACATAACCCTAACCACACTGCTAACCTTATGCCTAACCCTAGCCTTAAATGAAGACCAAAAAGTGATTTAAAAAAAACTATAATCATTTGTACGATATAATATAGACAATCTTGACTTTGCCTCAAGCCCTTGTAGTGGAAATCGCTCAGCGCTGCCTCAGACAAGATTCATCCCAATGAATGTCAACGCTCATGCAAAAATAACACATGAAGTCTACCATGAACAAAGCATAACAAATAAGTTAAGTCAAATAACAGCTACTGTAATACTACATATTTCATCCTTACTGTATGTACAAATAGGGAAAGTGAGGTTTGTTTTGTCGACAACCACACTACTCTTGTCCGTTGGTATTGCCATTGCTTCTATATCAAAGTATTGCAGAGACTTGCCTGTTTTTAATAACATTGATCATTGGAGGACTCCAAGTAATTCACAGTTATTAGAAAAATACGGATATCACATTTCACTTTGGGTGCGAGACATTATCAAAGATGAATTATTATTTTTCAATACATCAAAGTAGAAGAAAAAAAACATCCAATCAAAGCACACATCTGGTAGAGAGCACTTTACTGTGCTGGTTATTGGATTCAATCATATGGTGCATGAGACACTGAAAAATAGAATCATACAAAATGCAGTTTTCAGGGACTTCAAATCAAATCAAATTTAAGCATCCTTAAAGCCAGCTTGGGTCTGCAGTCAAGACGGTAATGCGTATGACTAGTATAAGAAGTACGGTTGAGCATGTCAACTGTCAAAACAGGCCATGTCACACCACTGTCACTGTTCACCTCACCAATCATGCCTCTGTAAATATAGCTAATTTCTCACACACTTACTATAATCCAAACATCATGTTCTCCTCTGCTCTGTCATAGATACACATTTGCCTTGCCTGTAGAAAATCACAAGGCACAATGAGAGCAGAACAGAGGGTTGTTGTGCTTTCAGCAGAACTAAGAGCATGGAATGGTGTCATACTGTATGTTTTGTTTGAATGTTTAGACAGAGGCAGAGATTGCTCAATAGGGCATATGAGCATAAACACATCCAGCTGGCCTTATAGTGTTTATCCACTCGTGTAAAAACATGCTGTAGTCAGTGACGCATTACTCACTTCAAAATGCATGTTTATCTATCAAGCTCTGCGTGGTTGTGAATCACTCTGTCTTGTAGATTTAGCTCACTCCTGTGTTCCAGTGTTTCTTCACGTTCTCAGTTTATACGTGCCTGCCTGTCTGGCGTTGTTCCAGACAGCCAGACAGACATGTATAAATGAGGCATTAGGACATCTTGGATAGCCCAGCACTTTCATTGACAGCCAGAAGGATCTAGAAGAAATCAACATTGCTTATTGAACGTTTCGTAAACCTGAACACAGTAGGCGCTCAAGAAGAGTAGTGCAAGAAGGGGTCCCGGTCTCTTCATATTGCTTTAGTGTGATCTCTTTGTAAAAAAAAAAAAAAGTGCCACACTTCATTGTGCAGAGTGAACTTAGGTATCTGAGGCACGTATGCAGATACCATTGGTCTAGGCAGTGCAGCCATACAGTGCCTCTAACCTTGGCTGATTGGATTCGTTGGGTCAATTTGTGTCATCTGGACTGTTTTCAAAGAGGTCAAGCCCACAGCGAATGAGTTTTTCAGCTGAATTGATGGCGTTTATTATCAGTGACAGAGACTTGTTTACAGCGTTGTGTTTTAGTGGATCCAGGGGGTACTTCAGTATGGAGAACTGGGGGACCTTCCCATTCAGACTGTATAACAGGTTCCTGGATCACAGAGGAACAAACAGACCACGGGTAAGTATTCACATTCACTAACTGCTGATTTTCCTGTAAAAAAAAACCTCTTCATTAATAATACCTACTGTATAATTGCTTGACACTCTAAGAGATATTGTACATACAAAATGATCTTGTCACACCCTGTTTTCTGTCAAATATAGGTTACACAATACTGTTGGAAACACAAAACCTTCCCTGTCTATCTATCTGTTTCTCCATCTTTCACACATCCCCTTGGCGCCATCTGGACACAGTAGCAAGAATCAATCTAATTTAGAATCTCAAAACTAAACAGCAGTCAGATACATTTCATGCTACAGGCCATGGTGTAGTCATTTGTAGGTAAAAAATGAGCAGCTTTTGGATCGTTCCTCTTCATGCGTCTGAATCGCACATTGATTTCTTTGGAAGCTGGCTGCACAGACCCTAAGCAGAATAAATAAGGCAATTCTTCATATGTAAACAGGTTAGCCTGCCATCATGACCTTCAGGCTTGAGTTTATACAGTGATTAAGCTCCTCTTTTCTGTGGATGAGAAACACTTTTTAACTTTCAGGTCCCTTTGAGGCTGACTGAGGAATAATTAGAGAACCATTTTGTGTTCCCCAAAAAGGTATGGTTGAGCTTCATTCATGTGAATAAATTAGACTACCCCCCCAGGGCCTAGGATAGGCTGTTGATTGAAGAGTGAACTACTGCATAGGGTCTCATGCAGAACTTTATCCATCTCTCAAGGCCACTCATGCTGCAGTGCCAAGGACAAGCGAGTTCACTAAAGTTCTTATAACTTGTCTTTCTGAAATTTCAACATGATGTTGTAGTAATAAAAATGTGAACATCAATTGGTTCTCACTTTACATACATGCATCCACATACACATACATAATATGTTAGCCCTCAATACTATTTCTTGCCCTTGAGCAGGCGCTTACTTTTATACTGTAGGACAAAGCAGTTTTGAATTGTAAGGCATTCTTGTTGTCAGAAAGGCTGCATGGTGAAATCCCTCCAAGTGTAAGGATATCTAATATTGATCTCAAGTCCCTTGTAACCCTGCATACTTTTTAAATGGAGAAAGAATTCTCCTGCACAACAGAACAAACTAGGTTTAACTACACTAGTCTGTTCCCCCGGTGTCAGTCACAGAACATCAATTCCTTGCTGACAGCATGAAGACGTTTGTTTTAGCCACTCTCTCAAGCCTTACAGAGTGCTTTTTAATGCCATCCATCTCCTCTGTCTCAGCCTGGTCAAATAATTCACAGCTGTCTCCAATGCCTTTACAGTGCTTTGGGGGATACCAGATTGACAGTACAGTATTGTATGTATCAGTATCCGTTTCCTAGTAATCATAATTTAATAATAAGTCAGTCTGAACCGTTATCAAATCTTTGATTGCATTTGACAGGAATTGGCTATTTACGAAACCTGAGGTGAGGAAGTTCAGCTCATCCTTTTCACTATGAGCTTCCTGGCATGCTGTTTCTGTTTCCTCTCCTCTAACTATTAGGAACAGCTACGTTTCTCAGCTGCTGTTTCTGTTTCCTCTCCTCTAACTATTAGGAACAGCTATGTTTCTCAGCTACGTTTCTCAGCTGCTGTTCCTGTTTCCTCTCCTCTAACTATAAGGAACAGCTATGTTTCTCAGCTACGTTTCTCTCAGACAAAGGGCATGAATTCCCATTAGAGGTTTGGGTAATAAGTGTACACACAGCACAGTGGGGAAACAGAGGGGCCAGTCAGTTGGGACTAATTCCCAGCAGTAACAGGGAGTGTGCTCAGAGTGCGGTAATGACTAGATATTGGCTTGTAAGGGCCCAGAGCACCTGATCTATTTCATACACCTTGATTTAATTTAAAGTCACATCACACCAGGATATGCTGATTACCATCTGATTACAATCACATGTCACTTTGACAACTGCAATTTCTCGTATGGTATACCCGGTGTCTGTACGAAGTAATTAAACAACAACAACACGATTGGTGGGAGTCAGACAGGTTCAACACTCACAGGAAAAAAACTATTGCAATTCCCATGGTCAGCACAGGGAATTGGGAATATGTATACTATATATCTATCTATGTATGTTGATTAGTCACCTCTTGTTATAGCTCTGTGTCATGTAGCATCTCACCTGACCTATCATCCTCATGCAAATTACAGTAATGCCATGAACATTCTAATGCATCTGAAATCTTTCCCTCCACACACACCATGACCCACCTATCAGTACAATAGCTCCCCTATCTACTGTACTGTATATGCTCCACCAATATAAATGTACTCCTGTTTTATTTATCTGTTATTTTACCAGGTAAGTTGACTGAGAACACATTCTCATTTACAGCAATGACCTGGGGAATAGTTACAGGGGAAAGGAGGGGGATGAATGAGCCAATTGTAAACTGGGGATTATTAGGTGAACATGATGGTTTGAGGGCCAGATTGGGAATTTAGCTGGGATCTTTAATGACCTCAGAGAGTCAGGACACCCGTTTAACATCCCATCTGAAAGACGGCACCCGACACAGGGCAGTGTCCCCAATCACTGCCCTGGGGTATTGGGGTATTTTTTAGACCAGAGGAAAGAATGCCTCCTACTGGCCCTCCAACACCACTTCCAGAAGCATCTGGTCTCCCATCCAGGGACTGACCAGGACCAACCCTGCTTAACTTCAGAAGCAAACCAGCAGTGGTATGCAGGGTGGTATGCTGCTGTGCAAGGCTGACGTCAAACCCAGCATCACCAAGTCTCCCAGCCCCGTCTCCAGCTCTAGAGGCAGTAGGATGGGAGTCATTATACTGCCTTTTGTAGGATTAGACTGATCTAAAGCTAGTAAAACCACAGTGGTTAGCTCAGTTAATTACATTCAGACAAAACAAAGAAATAGACAAATGTAGATTGTGGCATGTACTGTAGATTTCAGAGAAAAGGATACTTTGTTATTATGGAGCCAATTAAACAGCAATGTTTCTTGAGGATTATTGAACAGTTGAATTCAATTTTTGTGCTTTGGTTCTAATGGCAGCTTAGTGCAATTAGATGTTCATTCAAATTATAACAACAAACATTACATTACACTACAACTGTGCTGGCTCTCAGGGAGGCAGACCCATTCATGGAAAACTAGCTAGCTAAAGGTAATTATAGAGATTCACAGTGATGTGCAGTCGGTAATGTTCCTCGCTGGTCTTCATTCAATAAGAAACAATGGTGCACACTAATCACACTCAATAGATGGGCTCCAGGTGGATTGAAAAGTGACTTTATAAAAAGTGTAAAATGTATAGTTCCCATGGTCACCATTATTGACTTAATTGACTAACCACAATTAATAGATCACGTTTAATGAATGCCACAAGGCATTTGAGAGCTTTGTAATTAGCTAGAATATTGTGCCCAGATTTTCAAAGCAGCTCACACCCTTACCTTCACAAAATGTCCTCAGGTAATAGAGTGATGGTATGCTAGCCTAGCACATACAGTACAATCTGATCCACCTACCTGTAGACACCTGGAGGGGGCTGGGGGACCATGAAGCTCTTCTCTAGGTCCCGGAGCACGTCGTTCAGCATGCGGACATGGGAGGGGTCCCTCTCCTTGGGGTCATTGGCTGGACGCATGGTCTCAGACTGGAGGAAGGCTGAGCTCTCTCTGAGGGAGGCAGCTGCTGCCAGCAGTCTGGGGGTCCTCAGGGGATCATCTATAGTACATCAACACAGACACAGGGCAGGGATTGGCTGTTACGGGTAAAAGGTGGAGGTGGACAATATTTGGTTGGCTAAAATCTAAGAAACCTCTCTTACACTACTGCAACTACCTTCAATATCCTTATCCCTAGCCCAATCTCACCACTCAATTACAACAAAGTAAAACTGGTTCAGAACTATTTTCGATTCATCTTGCTCTGCGCTTGCCACAAAACCAGATATGGGTCTGTTAGTCAGAGTCTTACAACAGCCAGAACCAATTGGACATTAAGGCAACGTCACTGCTTAGAGTCGACATATCAGTAGAACATTCAATTATTCAGTAGTAATTAAATATTCATTAAAAAGCCCCCCCTGCCATGTATGTAGGGATACTCTAATTGACAGTGTCACTAATTACAACTTATTCAGAGAATGATATGCTCATTAGAAAATAAAAACAAAGCGACACATTTACATGTGTCATTATGAATAAATTACATTTTGGTTAATTATGTGACCATATTTATAGTGTTACATAATGACCATCAGGTTAGATTGCACTGCTCACCATTTATGAGTTACATTCATACTATATGAACAGCATGATATGGCTGCTTCTTAGGCATTAAATTATAGACCTCCAAAAATGCACTGTCCTCAGCTGTCACCTGTACAGACATGTTTCTCTTGCTCTGTTTTTAAAATCAGGTCAACAACATTTGTGGATGGCTGAAAAAATGATGTGCCGATTATTACATTCAAATGAATTGGTTTGCCCCTTACACAGAAACATATTTGTTATAAAAACGTTGGCCTCAATATTTCTGTAACACATATGAAATATCAGGTTAACATTTGTTGTTTCAACACTATATGCATGAATCCTCGTCAAGCACTAGAGAGAAAAACATGGGAAATATCAATGTCACAACATGTCTAAATAGCATTTGCTAATAAGCTAGTTGCCACATCGAACGTTTTCCGTTCCATTATGCCTAAGTGAAAATAACCTTGACTGTGGCCGTGTGCTGCATGCTTATATGTGGCTCCATTAAAGCCTGCTTTTTCTCCATTTCACTTCTCTTTGGTGTTTGTTAGATGAGAGCAAGGCTGGGGCATGGCATTGAGTGGGAGAGTCACAGGAGAATATGTACACCATGCAACTACTCAGGGAATAAAGGAGAGAAAAGACAGGATAAAAATATCCAAAGAAAGCTGTTCCCTTCTACAAATGTAAATGTCTTTCTCCCTACTGAGGGAATAGGAGTTATGAAATATGTGGGAGGATTGCTGTAATCTATCACACATTCTGACATGGAGGGACGTGGAGGGACGATTCTGTTGGCATAGACCCTGCTGAGATTTGATGGAGAGAACTTAACACAACTCAGGAAGCCACCTTTAAAAATGTTTGGCACGCACACAAGCATACACACACACACACACACACACATGCACACGCACACGCACACACACCATTTTCTCCTTTTCTAGAACTGATTGACTTCAAAGTGCAGCTACTGTACTTCTGAAAAAAATGCAAGTTACCAAATTGTTCATTTTGAATACAAAGTTAACAGAATATTTTGAAGGTTTCAATTAGCCATGCCTGTTTGATCTCAGACAATCCATTACTCGTCCTCATGAATAGTGCAATTTTATGTGGTGTCTGAAAATCCATTTACTGTTCCAATCCCAAAACAGCATGAGGCTGGGCTAAAATCCAGGGATCAACCCAGAAACCTCAAATTATTTATTTACCTCTCTCCCATCTCCCTTCTTTATTTTTAACCACAAAGATAAAAGCATTCTATATTTAATTCAACCTGTTTGCGACCGGGCTTCTAAAGGCATTAGTTCCCTGACCCTGCGACCGGAGAGACCACGGCCAGGTAATCATTCCATCTCAATCACAGAGCCGCCTCGTTTGTGGACATTAGTCTTGGATAAAGAAGTGGAACCGCAGTGCTTACCACAATGAGGCATCATGAGTAAGTTATACATATCAGTGTTTCACAGTCTAAGCAGCTGTCTGCAATGCAGAGTGAATTGCGAGATAGAAACCTCATTTGTGGTTTAAATGCTTACTGGCCATGATAAGAACCCACTGTATCAACAGATTCTCTACAGTACCATGGCTGTATGAGCACCACATGTATGAGCACTGTATGAGCACCACAAAATGTTAACTCAGTGTAAAATGGTACCTTCAATCAAATACAGAATGACAAAAATATGGAAAAGGAAGTGTTATACCTTTTGTGTGAAATTATTACAATAACGGAAACTACCTTAAAGTAATCAAATATTTGAAACCAAATGATACAGCCTTTCTAATCATACACGGTGCACCACCTGTGTGTAATTCAGTAGACAATGACTATGCAGAGCAATGGGAATATGGTTGAGCTGATATATAACTACTAGGACACAGTTTTATGGACACTGAGCCAGAAGAGACAAGATTATGTGGTGATTATGCACCTCACCTGTCCTACGCTCGCTCTGTCTGCATGAATATTTAACATTACAACCAAATTACACCTCTGATGCACAAGGTCAGGATGAGGGTGGGATGTCCCATTTATCAATTGCTTCTACAAGTCCATAAGAGGTGACAGTAAAGTAAACCAACGAGGTCTGTAAGTCTGCATTATCATTAATTGCTTTTAAAGTATAGGCTATATCCAATTCTAACTTCCTTTAAAAATACATGGAGCCTTTGGGAGGGAGGGAGGGAGGGAGGGAGGGAGGGAGAGAGGGAGTGAAAACCCAAGCTCTTGGATTGTTTGTTGAAGTAGTGGTGAGATGAAATACCACTTCCTGGCTTTGTCAAATGTTAATTCTCATCCTGTGTGACATAACAGAACTCAGGTCTGAGACGAAAGAGGCAGTCGAGTCCAAGGCTGGCGAAAAGAAAGATGACCCGGCCAGGATTTACATTTTTACAAATGCAAAAATCAAGGTCACTTGGCATTGGACTCATCAGGCGTGATAGAGGCGATCGATATGTCCACCTAAACAGATGATCTGCCTCTAAATCATTCTTATGGGAGAGAGAGAGAGAGAGAAGGAGAGAGAGAAGGAGGGAGAGGAGGAGAGGGGGACCTGCTGTGGCCTGGTGCTGGCTGGCTGGGTGGGTGGGTGGACTGCAGATATGAGTTATGTCACTGCATAGACCCACGTGGCTCAGCAAACAACCAGAGCACCAATAGATGCTTCATTCACTTCACTCCAATGTGGGTATTGCACAATAGTTACATTGTTCATTGTTGTTTTGTCATGCATGTTTGATTCAGTCGAAGATAATAACATAGTAGTACAAATTCAATGATAGCTGAAAAAGTCCTTCATTCATGCAATATCATGAAACGCCAAAGGATAGAATAAACAAGATTGTGTCTTACCTTTGAGTTTATCCTGGACATCCAGGGCGATATCAAGAGGATAGAATGGAAGTACTGGATCATTGACGAGTCGAAGAATGACCTCTGCTGTCATCTAGATAAACAGCAGAACACAGTTTAAAGCCTGTAGTATTGGATCCAAACACAGTTAAATGTGTTACAAATTACTTCTTGAGTGAATCCCATGGTGAATACTACTCCTAAAATAATAAAGTATGTTGTTGTTGTATTTGTGGTTGTTGTTGTTGTTGTTTTCCTCCCTGCAAGAAACAGTGTGCTCATCAATGCACTGAACCAGAACTGTTAGTTCAATAATATCCTTTACCAGCTTTAGACTGCCATTGCCAATCTACTCATTGATTTGGTTTCACTCTCAGTTGGTAGCTTTCTAAGCCCTCTGCATTGGATGCAACAAGGCAACACATTGTTCCATATCTTGCTCCATATCTAGACTGTAAGGGCGTTCGTCTGTAGGAGGAAGAGAAGCGGACCAAAGCGCAGCGTGGTGGTTATTCATGTTTTAATAACTCAATACACATGAACAAACTAACAAAAACAAGAAATGTGCAAACGCAAAACAGTCCTATCCTGTGACAAACAAACACAGTGACAGGAACATTTCTCGATCACCCCAGGTGAGTCAGCACCAAACTCACCCAGAACCCCCTGTTGGTCACATGTTTGTCTTGATTTTTTTCCTTAAATTTTTCCCCTCCTTATGTGTTGATTGTGTGCACCTGTTTTGAGTTAGGTAGTAGGCTTTATTAGTCAGCCGGCCCGCAGGGTTCCTTGTGCGGGATTAATTATTGTGATCGTCTGTTTGGTGTACTTGTGTGCACGTCTATTGGGTTTTGTGGTTTCCCATTTTGTGGGTTTTCCCTGGACAGTTTAAGTCCCCCTGTTTGGGGCATTTGTTTGTTCGGTACGCCCTGTGTTTTTGTGAGGGTTGGCTTATGTTCAGCGTTTATTCAGTGCATTAAAATAGCACTCCCCTGAACTCTCTGCTTCCTGCGCCTGACTCCTCACCCACTTCACTCAGACCGTTACATAGACAGAATTCAATACTCGCACGGCTGACCTCCACCTTATCTAATCAACCTTTACTGAGCAACGCAAATCCCACAGAGTATTACATAGACTGATATCAGAGGTGCACTCAGTCAGTCAGTCAGCATTCTGCATGTCATCCATTGGTCGACCCAGTCCAGTAGAATGCAGGGAATGAGAAAAGGTCACTTATCAGCAGTGTTTCTTCCGCCTGACCTACTCTGGCCTTAGCAGAGAAAAGCAATTGGCCCACTTCTTTGTGAGGAGTCTGTTAGACACTGACCCCAGTTAGTGTGCTCAGTGACATAGACACCTGTGATGGGTGCTGAGGGTTACTGTTTCCCCCGGCCAGCCCCCAGGGTCACCCAGGCTGGGGACAGCCAGGCCACTGACCCCCTCTCTATGGGTGGTCCATAGACCCAGGCTGGACACCACAGACCTCTGTCTTCAGTCCACGTTACTGAGGATAACTAGAGGCTGGACACACTCCCCACTCTGGGCTGGACCTCTGGAACCATGACTGTTGGGCATAGAAGATTGGAAGCTGTAGCTAAACACAATGTGTTTACATTTGAGCTACTAGACTATTGTTGAACGATTGTTGTAAAGAAAATCTCAAATGACACTTGTATTTTACTACTGTATACTACCCAGGTTGGTGTTTTAACATTCTAGTCGAGTATTCCTATTTTATAGCACTTTTCTGGTGTTTATTAAATTACCTACAGTGTAAGTTCTGTAGGCTGCTGGGAAATCAATCACAGAGGGAAAAGATTAGACCATTGATTTGAGTGAAGTGAGAAATAAGTATACATCAAGCCTGTTTAATGTTCCAGACGGAAAAGACCACTGATTTCTTATTTATGGCCTTGTTTTTGGATCCTCGCTCTACGGATGGCAGAACAAAAGCATACAACATAGAGAAGGGAAAAGAAAGGTGAAGGAACAAAATATGACAATGTGAAGGTCCTGGAAGATAGCAGACCAAACCAGCTGGTTACATGTCCAGTCCTTTCCACCACACTTTCAGAAAAGTGAAATACACTAGTGCGTGACTTCTTCCACATTAATATTTTGGGGTAGGTTAGTGATTATACAGTATTTGAAAACAGAGAATTTGACATTCTTTCCCAATATAAAAAAACAGCCTAACTTATTCATTGGAATGCTAACATCAGTGATGCAGGCAGTCTGGAATAATATTTTATAGGCTTAGCATCCAATGATCCCATATTGGCCCCAAAATATTGTTACTAAATATGAATGTCAATGACAGACCAGTTGAATGCTCTAAATTTCCTTCATAAAATGTAGATATAGGTTGAAATCCCAATTAGGTCCACTTCATTTGACCTAACTTTATTATTGTATTTGCACCAGGTTAACACTGCGGCCTGTCCTTTCCACTCTCCTGCCTCCCTTCGAGTCTCCCCTCCAGCGCTGAGTGAGATTGCTTACCTGCCCCTGAGAAGCTGTCAGTTTGTCTGTACAGGGGGTTTTAAATCCTGCCTGCCTTTCTCTCCGGGACATGGCCAGGCACTGCAGGGCTTTGTGGGGGAATATATTTGTGTACATTACAGAGTAGGAGAAAGAGGTGGAGGAGGAGGAGGCCAGGCAGAGGGAGGAAGCACACTGTGGTTATTGACAGCAGAGGGCTCCCTAGGAGAAGCTTGCAGAGGACCATGCTAATTCACAGCAGAGGAGACAGGACCAATAAAGCTCAGAGCTCAGCTACGTACTGTTGAGGACATTTGTCTCTAGTGCTGTGTTAACCCATTTCAGGGGTCAACCCACACATCACGGTCAGACAGATGAGTACTACTGCGTGTGTCGTCTTATTTAAAATCAGTCACTGCTGACCGCAAACAATGTTTGTACTGATCAGTGTCAGCTGAGAGAATAGGTTGTAATTCCTGACTCATTGGCCAAAGGGCTTGATAGAGCTTAACTGGTGACTGAAATCCAGTGCATTCTCTGAATAAAACATTAAAACTGAATGATGTAACACTGCATACTGCCACAGAATTATAACACATGAGCATGTATAAAATACCATTTTCTTTGGCTGGTAAAATATCAGTTTCTTTGACTCACCACCACACAAAGACACACCTCACTTCCCTTGTTTCTCAGCCCAGCCAATACCACGACATCCTCACTGGAGATCCATTCCACACATTTCTGTGCACTCCACAAACACTCAGAGACATTTACAATAGCAATGCCTCATTATTTTCAGGTACAAAAACTTGTTTGATTTTTAGCCACTCGTCTCTTAGATGGTTGGGCTATTACACAAGAGACATTAACCCTTGAAACCACTGAAGAGGAGCATCATGGTATTTTATTTTGTTGCTTGTGCCGGTTTTTAATTGAAAACAATTGAATCTATATGTAAGAATATAGTGTGCAGCACTCGACCGTTTATGAGTACCGTTTATGAGTACACACGACTGAGTACACACGACTGATGAAACACTCTATATATGTTTTTATGTTTAGTGTAAGACCAGAATGTATTTAACCATATAATTGACTTCCAGCTCAAGAACGGCATTGTCATAAACAGTGACATACTCTGTACTGTAAAATAAGTCCAACTAAGAAATTAAACAATCTAAGCCACAGGTTTCAACCGCAGTATAAGAGGTGGTCAGCCTCACACAATGACTAATTTTGTGACAATAATCTAAGCCTATTCACTTATTTTATATGACATTAAATTGACAACAACAACAGAAGTTGAAGGCATCCCCATGACCAATGCTGTATCAATAAAGTACCGTATCTAAGCAACTGAACCATTAGTACACGAGTTGGTTGGGCGAACTATGCTCACACAGTGCATATAACCTCAGTGGGCTAACACAGTCTTTAGGGACTCGATACCTACATTCGAGTAAGGATGCTAAATCAGTTCCACAATGAAGGATCTCAGATTGAGAATATCTTCACACAGCTTCATCATGTTGATAGCTGAACAGATGGTAGATACTAGTAATGTACAGTTTCCATCAGTTAGGTCTAGAGCCCAGAACAGCGTGAGGGCAACGTTTCTGCAGGGAAATGCACAGACATATTTAAGCAACAGTCAAACATTTGATTGGGAAAATAACTGATGTCCTCTGCAAATTCCTTTAGCCATAATTAAATTGAACGAAATGACAGGATAACATGAAGAGGGAGTCGGTCAACGCCAGAAGACTGTTCAGGCAAATTCACTAAATACTGGCATATCTGAAAGTAAATGACCTTTACTTCCACCAATAGCACCAATAGAGTGACATATGCTTTTAAGCAAACAATTCCAGTACCACTATAGCATTTTTCACATCATGTTCTACAGTCCCCAAGACAACCTCATCATTAGTCTGGTCATGCACTGGGATACAAACTGGGTGAGCCAGTGATTGTGTCTGGCTAGTGCTTTTTATTTGCCAGAGCCCTGTTAGATCACTCAATGGAACTTATTGGTTGGTCCTTAAAATAAGGGCTACCAGAAACAGCACTTAATTAATTAACGGTTTGTGGACCATTGCAGATCCTTGTCTATGCATGCAATATTTCCAGCAAGATTGATTCTATGTCTGGCAGCCTTCTGCTCCCTTCATTAAGATAGCAGATGGCACAGGGTTTGTTAAGGGTTAAATAATAAAGAAGACAGATTGGGGGTTGTTTCTGAGAGCTGATTTGCAGAGTGTTTGTCAGTGCGTATGCTGTGTATGCTAAGAAGTTCTGCTAAGAAGTTCTGAATACAAGAGCAGGCCTACCTGGACCTGTGCAATCGAAGTGTAGAGAGTATTTCAAATAACTCCATAGGTGTTTTTTTTTTAAAAATGCGCAAGACCTAACAAAGTTCATTTATAAAAGAAAAACAACTTCGCACAACTTCACAATTTATTAATAAAGAGCTAAATCCGTCCCTACCACCCAACATGACAGCATCATAGCTAATTCATTTCCCATATCCAACTACAACTAATATCCATTGTTATGACTCCTAAATGACATCTATACAGTTCCAGGATAGCATTATGAAGGCATTGTGACAGATGGTTTAAGTAAAGGCTATCCAATTATCTATAAATGTTTTTTCCATTTTTACAAAATTCTCCAAAACAGGACAGAGTCTCAGAGCAGATATAATAGCAGTAAGAATGAATATGCATGATTCAAGCATCTGCTAAAGACTGTGAAGGGCATGCAGGCTTTAAAATGCAAAGAAAACTTGGAGTTGGGTTTAAGCCAGGACCATAATCCAAGTCTCTTTTCTTCTTCCCACTACTGAGGAAAGGTTGCTATTAAAAGGATCAAATGCACTTTGTGGTTCCCAGCACCATATGGTCGCCCAGCATCTCAAAGTGTGTTGCTAGCACAACAATGACGCCTATGCTAATGGATCTCTGTAAATGCTGGGCCCAAACTAGTGCATGGACTAATACCTTTAAACCTACAGGGAAGTGGATGAAGAACTGAAGAACGTTGGCAGCTTTTGATGATATCCTTTCTGTGCATAAGGCTAAACAGCATTTGGGGAGCAATGACTGTACACATCAAACAGAGGAGTATGTGAGTGTTAAAGTAGTGAGGTGGATAATTGGCGTGTGCATGTATGTATCTCCTTCAGGGAAGGGCCTGCATAACACTGCTCCTGTCATTTACAATCACGAGGCATCAAGAGAGAAGGAGGAGCCGTGATGACAGAACTCTTTAATAAACATAGCTGACAGATCCCTGAGAGGAGTAGCATGACCCAATCTCACATATAATTTCCTAAAAACACAATAAAATGGCACCTCTTTGCCCACTGCCAATCATCTGTGCCACTTTCCAAATTCACTCATCCACCCACCACATCACACCACAGCTCCAAGAGACAATTATGATGGATGAGCCAATCAGGATAGGCCAGGGTTTGATGTGCTAGCTTCTTCCTCACCCAATCAACAATTCCATTCTCCTTTGTTATGAGAGTCAGTTGGACTAACATGGATGGCTGTAGCCAGCAGCCATGTTTTAATTTCCTCAGATAGTGTACTATTGATTACATGGTAATAACCATATATATCTGATTTTGTTCATCTTGTGCATGTGATGCGATGTCTGGATATCTTGAAGATTTCTGATAAAGAAAACAGAAAATTGCATAGAGAGAAAAAGGAATAAAACATCACAAAGCGGCACTAACAAAGAGGGAGTTCCATTGATAAAAGCAATGAGCTGTTTATACAGTATGTATTCATCCAATAGTGTGCATGGACACGATTGAGAGGAGTTGCGTTGTGTTTAGTTAATTATTAATCACTGATGGTTTTTTGAAGACATTGCATGCCTGAGAGCCGAATGCAGCGCAACGGGCTCAATCTGGGAGCACAGACGCTGTTTCCCCCTCAGGAGCAGAGGGTGAACTCATGATGAGGATTTAGGTCTGCATATATTTTTAACAATTTCAATTTAAGTGCCATTTTGCCTAATAATAAATGCAGTTTAGGCTCTCTTAATTGGCTTTTGTGGTACTTCTAAAAACACTGCAGGGTCCATCGCGGAAGTGACTAATACAGTGGATCAGAGAAACGAGAAGCATTTCAAGTGTGAGAAAATAGAGATGACATTTGCTTGAATCAAAGAAACCCAGTCCCAATTCTAAAGACTAATTAACATGAATAAAAAAGAAAGCTTTGCTTATGCATTATGACATAAACAATACACAGCCTTAGTTCTCATTTGATGAACAAGTATTCACATAATAACAGAACCTGTGGTTAGAAAGTATATATATATATCCTTGTATTGAGGTATGCACACCAGCATTTCAAACAAGAACAGTCCTAACAAAAACGACTTTGGGAATTGGTGAAGAAATTTGAAGCTCAAAAATGTTCCAGGATAACTCCCTTACGTGTCATCTTGTCTTGATTTTTAGGCTTTCAATGTGAGGATATGAAGAGGCCTCAGTAGAGCAGCGAGCAATGGGATGTTTAATCAGGAACTGTGATGGATGAACAGCGAGGCCAGGTTGGGCTGCCCAGGGAACTGCCGCTGCACTCTGCTGAGAGAGAGATGTCTGGGCAGCACCGGATCTGCTGACAAATTACACTCCTCCATTACAATGCACGTCAAATGGGCTTGTGTCAGCTCTCATACAATGAGTCTGCCAGTTGTGTTAGCCAGGTGATAAAGGAGCGTGTCGGCGAGACTGCCATCAAAACAGAGAGTAAAACCCCCGTGTGTCAGGGAAAATGACTCCTTGACACCTCGTCATGTTATATATTAGGGTGCAATAAACTCCCCCATTTAGGCTCCGGCTTGAGAGGTAGAGTGAAGAGAATTCACCACAGTCTCCAGCTACCTGGAATCTTTTAAACTCGTTTCTTTTCTTAAAGAGGTAAGCCAGGCAAATAGTCTGATATCCTCCATGGTTTCTCCTTTGCCTACTATTTACCCTATATCTCCTGTAGCCTACATGAGTGGACAGAGGCTTTGATATTAATCAAGCGCAGCCGGTTCAGACAGGAAACCCGAGGATTGACATCAGCGATGCATCAGCTGACGATTCAGCTGACGTCACACCAAATCATATACTACAAACACTTCCTGCCTTAAAGATGCACTGTCATTTCCTGGTTACAAAAATTCTAAGAGTTCACCTAATTTAAAGAAAATATCGTCTGTGCAATGAAATGTGCTAGCAACAGCAGTTCAGACAGAAAACGCCACGTGGTCATTTAACCATTCATTAGATAAGATCACAATACATTCCAATACATTAGTCTTTGCGTCAGGCTCTGCTCTTTCTGGGTATCTCACTGCCAGAGCGTGCATCATGTTAAGATGACAATAATTACAGGAAGTGGGCAAGGTACGCTGTACCAATTCCACTCCAGGAAGGAAACGAAACCAAACAGGTGGTGGGTGGGTTCAAGAAAATGGAACAGCATACTATTGAGCAAGCAACAGCAGTAGAGGCAGCAGAACATGTGTGTGTAAAACTGATCAGCTTAAAAAGACCGCCATATTAAAGCTGCAATATGTAACTTTTTGGGACAACTTGACAAAATTCACATAGAAATGGGAGTTATAGATCTGTCATTCTCATTCAAAGCAAGTCTAAGAAACTCTAGATCTGAGAAACTCTAGATCTGTTCTATGTGTGCTATGCTTCCTGTTTTTTTGTTTAGTTTTTGCGTCTTTTACTTTCAGTTTTGTACTCCAGCTTCAAACAGATGAAAATACTATATTTTTGGTTATGGAAAATATATTTCTCAGCAGTTTAGATGGTACAATGATTCTCTACACCATACTTGTTTGTTTTTGTCACATAACTAAAATTAGTCAGAGTTCACGGAATTAATCTCCATTTTTAAGGACAGAACTGCATATTCAGCTCTATTTTGAAAGTGGGTATGCTTTAGTAGACATACTGTTTGTAAAAATGGATTCCACATAAACAGATCTTATGAAACCTAGTCAAATAGAAAAATCGGACAATTTTCAGAAACAACAAAACAATTGCAAATCTAATGAAAAACAAATCTAAATGGGACTATTTCATACTCACGTTTGACTGTACAGCATATTCACAAAGAAATCTGGCCCAATATTTCCCTTGACTACTTGTGGAGGAAAAAGCTGAATACGGTCAGATATCAAATTCACAAGTGAAGCTTTTGTGATTTCTCCTTCCCAGTCTAATGAACATCTTGGAGAGTTACACATGGCAGCACTGACAAAGAAACCAATAAATGACAATTAGGAGAGTAAGTCTGACAGAGCACCCCTGACGCATATTAATAGTCACTTTATATTAGTGAGAGAGACTGGCTTCATCCTCTACTGCACCTGTCTGGCTAAAATGGAGCTCAAATAAAGTGAGAATGTGCATGTGATTTCCTAACATGAAAAACAAAGCTGCACTAATAGGGCAGAAGCCAGGGCAATGAATATTGTAGCCGTGACAGGCTGCTAGTCACATAGATCGTCTTACTTGCTACTTAACCTTCCCCTGCTAAAGCCTTAAACCTTATTTTTTTTGCTATGTATTAACCTGCTAGAAGCAGCCTCTATGGTATGAGAGAGAGAAGTTATGGCAGGACATTCAAGTGTGAATTTCTTATCTCTACCAAGACACAACAAACAGTTTATCCTGACAACTGGAGCTATCCACACATGAGATAAGGTTTGATCCAAATGAAAAAAACTAACTTTCATCAATTTTTTGCGCTTCACATTTTGCCCCTTAGGGATCTTCCAGGGTAATTGTAGATGATAACGTTGAGAGTCTTTCAATGGTGTCCAGCCTTGGTGTGTCAGCCTCACACAGCTAGACACAGATGAGCTTGGGACTCTGATTACATTTCTTTAGCCGCAGCTTAGTTTACCTGCCATGTCAAGCTCTCTATAACCCTCCTAACACAGCCCACTACTCCCCAGTCGATCTGGGGGTATAGGTATCAGGCTGCATTACAGAGGGCGAGGAGCGAGGGAGGTGTGGCATGCCAGCGGCAGTCTCAGCGTGCCGCCGTGTCTCTGGTAGCCAGAGGGTGAGAAATCAAGATGGTACTCTGCCTCCTGTCATTATAACACCTTGGCAGACCTGCATGCTGCCCCACCCCCAACTAGATGACAGACACTTTCTCTATTGACTCTCTTAGTTTCCTGCTGTACCCTCAAGGTAAGAAGTACATGAAAGGATCAAACCAGTATAGTAACTGTATTTAGTGATGAAAACTATGGCAATTTCCAGTTCTCTATTCAATGCCTACACAATCTCTATTAATTTCCCCTCTCTCATATTATACCACTGCTCCACTGGGTTAGAAACGAACCCACCCCTTGTCAGAATCATCCGATTCCTTTTCTAATGACACTTTAAAATGTATGACCAAACCTCACTTAAATGTATGACGGGACAGATTGCAGGAAAGGTTGTCAGACTTGGGGTTAGGAGATTGACGATGGAGATGTTGAATCCATCAAGCAGAATCAGTCATCAACCTTCACCTGTTAGTGCTGACTTAAGGCCACCCACCAATTCTCCCTGTTCCCCCTCCGGTCCAAGTTACACAGTCTATATATGCACAATGCAGAGCCTTCACTTTTATCTGGCTAGTTTAATTTCTTCCTGGCTGGCTCAGAAGAGAATGTGCCTAGGAGTCCGCCTCCCCTACTTCCTCCTCCCCTCGCCCCACATCTCCATGCAGCCCCTGACAGCCAGTCTCCTGAGTGACACACTGACTGTACATCCCACTCTGCTCTACCTTGCTGGGCTGTTCCATTCACCTCAGAGGGCCAGGCTGCTTGGGAGAGAGTCTATGGCAGCTTCATTTAAACAAGACACCATCAGAATGACTCCATCGCACTCTCTCTCTCTCTCTGTGTCCGCTACTGCTTTGTTTCCACTGATTCTCTTTGCTGTCCTTCCTCAGTAAACCTAGTCCCAACACAGTTGGGTTCTTTACCCACGGCCAGGGTTAATCATCAAATCTGTCCTGTTCCATTTCAAATATCGGGGCAGTTATTTCCTCCTCAGATGTGTACGAGATAATCGCAGTCATGTACGAGATAACTATTCTATTTCCATTTCTCTATCTCTGCTTCCACAGAGGATGGATGGCATGCTATTACAGCAGGAGAGGACACTGTGCTTTCTTCTCCATGGTCTAGAGGTCTCAGGTACATATCAGTTGCTCACACAGGACAGAGCGGAATGTGACATGAGATAAGTGCAGCGTCTGTCCGGTAGTGAGGGGCTGGAGCACCTGAGGGTCCTTGGGGGAATCTGCACGCTCCACTAATCCTCAACTCCCTGAGCCTTTCCCTGTCTCCATCAATCTGGCTCTCTCTGAGAGAGGATCCATGGCAGTTAGTTAATCTCTATTGCTCTGGATTCACATGTTTACTCATGCGATGTGTTTCTTTCTCCCTTAGAACTAGAATCAAAGAGTTTGTTTTGACACAAATATAAATTATTCCCTACATATGCTGATAAACATAGCATAGTTTGTAGTTCTGTGTCTAACATCCTGGTTCTTATAATGGAGAAATGGAAATACTGAAGCATTTTAGCCCAATCTCTGTATTTTTTCTTAGCTCATGAAGTTCCTCTGAAATTCCCAAGCTGAGCCAGCGGACATGGAGAGAGCCCCAATAGCCCAGAGCTGTTCCTCTGGTCTCTCTAGCCCTGAGGTGGCTGTGCTGTGTTGTGCTGTGCAGCCTCCAGTGGGGACACACTGGCAGGGGTGATGGAGTGTATATGCATTTGGGGCTCGCATGATCGATGCCAACCTGCCATGCCAACTCGAGAGGAGCAGACTCAAACACACCTCATACTTTAAAAATTTGCTACACAGAGTCCTACTGCCACCCCTTACCAGCTGGAGCCAAAACCACACATGACAAATGAGGACAGGGAGTGGTAAGCTATGCACAGAATCCCCTGGCTACCTGGCGAACAATATGAGAAAGCTCCTCAGAGACAAAGAGAATGAGGTAGACCTAGCTTGCATCTTTGCAACAGGGAACAAGCCCCAGCCACAGAGAGCTCATGAGGGAAATGGGGATAATGAAATATGCACATAAGAATCATCACAACTAATTTGCCTTCACATGTATTATTCTTGCTTATTTTGAGCACCATGCATACAGTGTACTGGTATACTGTATAATGCCTTCAGAAAGTATTCACACCCTTTGACTTTTCAAACAATTAGCTGTGTTACAGGCTGAATTTAAAATGAATAAAATCAAGACTTTATGGCACTGATATAGACACAAAATGCCACAATGTCAAAGTGGAATTATGTTTTTAGAAATGCTTACTAATTCATTTTTAAAAATTAAGCTGAAATGTCTCGAGTTAATACGTTTTCAACCCCTTGTTATCGCAAGCCTAAATACGTTCAGGAGTAAAAATGTGCTTAGTAAGTCACACAATAAGCTGCATGGACTCACTCTTTGCAATAATAAGGGTTAACATGATTTTTTTAATGATTACTGATCTCTCTGTACCCCACACAAACAATTATCTGTAAGTTCCCTCAGTCAAGTAGTGAATTTGAAGCCCAGTGTAAGGTTCTGTATTTATTTTCTTAGTCAACCTTGTGTTCTGTTTCATTATGTTATTGAACGTAGCCCTGTTTCTTTGTGTTCTTGAACGTCTTTCATTTTGTTCATTGATTTCAACTGTGTTAGTTACTGACCTTTCTCATCAGCTCCTTATTTAGTTCAGTTCATTCTGTGCATTTGTGAGATATTGTTCGTTTTGACTCTACTAAGTCTTTTCTTAGCTAGTTTTGATTCACCTGCCTGTTTGTCTATCTGTGTATGACCTTTGCCTGCCTGTGACCACGATTCCTGCCTACTACGAAGGCGAAATTAACACCTGCCGCGCTCTGCGCGTGAATCTACACCTTTTTCTCCGTGAGTATTCATTACAGAATACCTCACCTAAAAACGTAATGGATTCAGCGATGCCTAACCCATCAAGAGGAGCATATGGAGGAAATCTGCCATCTTCTCCACCAGCCTATCCCTACTCCTTCAATACCAGGTATTGTAACCCATAACCTTCTTTCGTTCATATCCATGCCAGGAAAATATGACGGTTCACCTGGGAAATGTCAGGGACTTCTGATACAATGCAGCAAATACATTGAGCACAACTCCACTAACTTCTCCACCGACAAGAGCAGGGTGGGTTTTATTGTCTTTACTCAGAGGCAAAGCCCTGGATTGGGCCACCGCCATATGGACTGCCAACAGCACAGAACTCGGATCCGAGACCCATTTCCACACCCTCTTCAAAGAGGTATTCGATCACTCTCCTTCTGGTCGTCCTATAGGAGACCTCCTCATAGAACAACAAGGACATAACTCAGCTGCCGAGTAATGCCCTCGAGTTCCGCACCATGGCTGCAGGGAGTGGATGGAGTGAGGCTGCTTTACTTACCGACGAGGGCTCAACAGAGGACTTCAGGCGGAGCTGGCCTGTAGAGGTGACCTTCAGGATTTAAATCTATATATTCGTATGTTCATCTCCATCAACCATCTCATCGCCGACCGCCGAAGAACTCTGCCACCCAGGAACCTGAAACCTTCTCTTTCCATGATTCCGTCATCCCATCCGAGTCTTCCAGAGCCCATGCAGTTGGGCCATGCTCCTCCCCCATGTATCGAACGTCAAAGGCGGCTCCATGAAGGGCTCTGCCTATATTGTGGAGGGAAAAGATCATCTACTCAGTCATTGCCCTATTCGTCACCCACGGAGAGATGAGAAGGGTCCCTCCACTGCCATGCAGGTAGGCGTGTCCTTATTTCTAAATATCTCCCAGAAGCAATTCTCCATCCCAGTAATGATAACCGTGAAGGGGGTTATTAAGTACGTAGAGGGCTTGATGGATTAGGGAGCAGCAGGTAATTTTATCGATCAACAGCTAGTACAAGAGCTTGACATTGATCTATAGGCTGTCACCCCTCCCTTAAGGATTAAAACCCTGGATGGGCAGCCATTGAGCACAGGCTTCATTACACACCTGACACAGAGTGTCACTCTCCAGATTGGAGTCTTCCACACCGAAACCATTCAACTCATGGAACTCTCATCCCCCAAACAGCCACTCATCCTCAGACACCCCTGGCTTTGTCGTCATGACCCTGCCATCTTGTGGCGACAAGGTGAACTACTGTCCTGGTCTTCTACCTGCTTCACCAGTTGTCTCAGCCTGCCCTGCAGAGCCACCTCCATTGAGGACTCTGCCTCTGCAGTGCCACCCACCATACCATCTGAATACGCCCAGTACAGCAATGTCTTCAGCAAGATCAAGGCCTCCACTCTGCCACCACATCGCACAGAGGACAGTGCTATTGACTTACTCTCTAGTGTCCCCACTGATGGGCCGTGTTTACCCCCTAACTAACTCGTAAAATGAGGCAATGGAGAACTACATTGATAAAACACTCGCAAATGGTTTCATTCGTCCTTCTTCCCCGGCTGCGTCTATCTCCTTCTTTGTTGGAAAAAAGGACGGTCTCCGTCCATGTATTGAATACTGTTCCCTGAATGACGTCACGGTCAAGAACCATTTCCCTCTTCCTCTGATCCCAGCAACCCTTGAATAAGTGGGCCACGCCAACATCTATACGAAACTCGACCTGCGAAGTGCATATAACCTTGTTCGTTTACGTGTAGACGACGAATAGAAAATGGCCTTTATCACCGCGCGAGGGTACTACGAATACCTGGTCATACCCTACGGCCTTACTAACACCCCCGCCGTCTTCCAATCCTTTATGAACAAGGTTTTCCAGGATACGATAAATGCTTTCTCATCGTCTACATTGATGACATCCTGATTTACTCCCACTCCCTGAAGGAACACATACAGCATGTGCAAAAGGTTCTTTAACGGCTCCTTGACCATAATCTTAATGTGAAGTCTGAAAAAAGTGGAAAACTTCCTCGGTTTCATACTGACATCTGGAGGGGTCAGCATGGATGAGAACAAAGTCACCGCCATCAGTAACTGGGAGAAAAAAAACAATACCGTTAAGAAACTCCAACGTTTCATTGGGTTCTCCAACTACTATCGCCGGTTCATTCGGAACTTCAGTTCTATTGCCGCTCCCTTCACTACCCTTACCAGCCAAAAGACGCGGACCCTTCAATGGACTGATACCGCCCTGACTGCTTTCAACAACTTCAAATGCTGAGTGTATGGAGTTGGCTGAGTTTATGTTCTAGCAGGTGTTCCATCTGTATGGGATTCCGGAGGACATCGTCTCTGACCGCGGTATGGCGAGCCTTCTGTGACCGACTGGGGGTCACCCTCAACCTCTCCTCTGGCTACCATTCCCAGACCAACAGGTAGACGGAAAGCCTGAACCAAGAAATAGGGACGTACCTCTGCCAACAATGTTCTGCCTCTCCACACGACTGGAGTTGGTATATGGCCTGGGCTGAATACGCTCAGAACTCACTCATGCATTCATCCCTCCGCCTTACTCCGTTTCAGTGTGTACTTCGTTACCAACCCCCCCATGTTTCCCTGGGAGGCGGAGCCTGGTACTGTCCCAGCTGTCGACGTCTGATTTTGGCGTAGTGAGCAGTGCATAGACCGCTCACCGGTATCTGCAGGAAGCCTCTGATACCCAAACGCTTTGCCGACAGACTCCACCGACCTACACCACTCTTTCACCCCAGACAGCGTGTGTGGCTCTCTACCAGAGACATCCGGTTCCGCCTCCCCTCGGTTCATTGGTCCCTTCAAGATAACCCATCGCATCAACCCTGTTATGTACCCCCTCCAGTTACACCGTCAGTATAAAATCTCCTCGTCCTTTCATGTGCCTCTGTTAAAATCGGTCACCTACAGTCCTCTTCATCCTCCAGTCTCAACCCACAGTGCACCCCCACCGCTGTACGTCGGAGGGGAACCTGCCTACGCCATTCAGGCCATCCTTGATTCCAAACGCCTGAGAGATCGCATCCACTATCTAGTGGACTGGGAAGGTTATGGGCCTGATGACTGGTCCTGGGTCCCCGATAAGGACATTCTCGACCCAGAGATGATTCAGGCTTTACACTGTAACCGTCCGGATCGTCCCGCTCCCCAACCTCGAGGTCGACCCCCGAACAGAACCACTGGACATCAGCCTCGACGCAGAACGTCGGGTCAGTCCACAAAGGCAAAATTAACACCTGCAGCACTCTGTGCGTGAATCTACACATTTTTCTCCCTGAGTATTCATAACACATAGATTCAGCTAAAAAGACCAGGAAGGTTTTCCAATGCCTTGCAAAGAAGGGCACCTACCGGTAGAACGGTAAAAAAAGACCCTGAATATCACTTTGATCACGGTGAAGTTACTAATTACACTTTGGATGGTGTATCAATACACCCAGTCACTACAAAGACAGAGGGCTCCTTCCTAACTCAGTTGTCGGAGAGGAAGAAAACCGCTCAGGGATTTCACCATGAGGCCAGTATGATTTGAAAACAGTAAGTTTAATGGCTGTGATAGGAGAACTGAGGATGGATCAACACCATTGTAGTTACTCCACAATACTAACCTAAATTATAGGGCGAAAAGAAGGAAGTCTGTGCAGAGAAATATTCCAACATGCTTCCTGTTTGTAATAAGACACTAAAATGATCTTGCAAAACAATGTGGCAAAGAAATGTACTTTATGTCCTGAATACAAACCATGTTGTTTGGGGCAAATTCAACACATCACTGAGTAACACTCCTCAGATTTTCAAGCATGGTGGTGGCTGCATCATGTTATGAATATGCTCGTCGTCAGCAAGGACTAAGGAGTTTTTTGGTTGTTGATAAAAATAAACAGAATAGAGCTAAGAACAGACAAAATACTAGAAGAAAACCAAATATCTCAGGCCAAATATACACTGGAGTTTCTTAACAAGATGACATTGTATGTTCCTAAGTTTTGACTTTAATCGGTTTGAAAATCTATGGCAATGATCAACAACCCACATGACAGAGCTTGAATAATTTAAAAAAGAATAATGGGCAAATATTGTACAATCCAGGTGTGAAAAGCTCTTAGAGACTGACCTAAAAAGACTCACAGCTGTAAACGCTGCCAAAGGTGTATTGACACAGGAGGGTGAATACTTATCTAACCAAGATATATTAGTGTTTTATTTTTCATTAATCTTATTTTTTCATTGACATTAGTTTTTCTGTAGAACATTGGAAAACATCCCCACAGCATGATGCCGCCACCACCATGCTTCACCTTAGGGATAGTACCAGGGTTCCTCCAGATGTGACGCTTGGCATTCAGGCCAAAGAGCTCAATCTTGGTTTCATCAGACCAGAGAATCTTGTTTGTCATGGTCAGAGTCCTTTAGGTGCCTTTTGGAAATCTCCAAGTGGGCTATTTTTTTTTACTGAGGATTGGCTTCTGTCTGGCCACTCTACCATGAAGGCCTGATTGGTGTAGTGCTGCGGAGATGTATGTCCTTCCGGGAAGGGTCTTCCATCTCCACAGGGGAACTCTGGAGCTCTGTCAGAGTGACCATTGGGTTCTTGGTCACCTCGCTGACCAAGGCCCTTCTCCCCCGATTGCTCAGTTTGGCCAAGTGGCCAGCACTAGGAAGAGTCTTGGTGGTTCCAAACTTCTTCCATTTAAGAATGATGGAGGCCACTGTGTTCTTGGACCTTCAATGCTGCAGAAATGTTTTGGTACCCTTCCCCAGATCTGTGCCTCGACACAATCTTGTCTCGGAGCTTAACAAACAATTCCTTCGACCTCATGGCTTGGTTTTTGCACTGTCAACTGTGGGACATTATATAGACAGGTGAGTGCCTTTCCAAATCATGTCCAATACATTGAATTTACCACAAGTGGATCAATCAAGTTGTAGGAACATCTCAAGGATGATTCATGGAAACCGGATGCACCTGAGCTCATTTCGAGTCTCATAGCAAAGGGTCTGAATACTTATGTAAATAAGGTATTTCAGTTGTTTGTTTCTTTATAAATTTGCAAAAATGTCTAAACCTGTTTTTCCTTCATCATTATGAGGTATTGTGTGTAGATCCATTTTAGGTTTAAGGCTGTAACATAAAACAAAATGTGGAAAAAGGGAAGGGGTCTGAATAATTTCCGAGACCATGGGTTTCAGCATTGTTGCCCAGTAGTCAAAACCACAGTGTATTTTATGTAGTTGTTTAATTGGTTGAATATCATATTATAAACAGTTGTTTTTGTACTGTTGTCCCTGCAATCATCAGACATCTTGAATTATTGAAACAATCTTTGTCATTGAAAACGAAGATGGCTAAATTATTTGAATGAGCTTTGTATTTACAATTATTTAAATGAGCTATGTAGCAACTACAGTGCTGTGAAAATGTATTTGCCCTCTTTCTGATGTTCTGTTTTTGCATGTTTTTTATACTAAATGTTATCAAATCTTCAACCAATACCTAATATTACAAAAAGGGAACCTGAGTTTACAAATACAAAAAGTATAATTATTTGAATTAATAAAGTTATACAACACCCAATTCCCATGTGGGAAAAAGTAAATTGCCCCTTTTTGCGCTCCGTAACTGCTTGTGCCACCTTTACCTGCAATGACTGCAGCCAAAAGCTTCCTGTAGTTGTTGATCAGTCTCTCACATGGGTGTATAGGAATTTTTGCCCACTCTGGCTTGCAGAATTGCTTTAACTCAGCAATATTTGTGGGTTTTCAAGCAAACCCTGTCACAACATATCAATTGGGATTAGATTTGTTGCTTTTTAGCCATTTTTATGTAGACTTAATTGTGTGTTTTGGATCATTGTCTTGCTGCATGACCCATGTCCCTGCATGACCCGGATGGCCTGACATTCTCCTGTAGAATTCTCTGATACAGAGTAGAAGTCGTCTAGGTCCTGAGGCAGCAAAGCATCCACAAACCATCACACTGCCACCACCATGCTTGACTGTAGGTATAAGGTTCTCACTGTGGAATGCAGTGTTTAGTTTTCGCCAGACATAATGGGACCCATGTAGTCCAACAAGTTATACTTTGACTCATATGTCCATAGCACATTCTTCCAAGAAACTTGCTGATGCAAACTTGAGTCAACTTTTTGGACAAGATGGGTCCCATTATGTCTGGCTAAAACCAAACACTGCATTCCACAGTAATAACCTCATACCAACGGTCAAGCATGGTGGTGGTGGTAGTGTGATGGTGGCCTGGCAGTTTACTTCTTGATGACACATGACTAAACATGTTCCTAAAAAAAACATTATGACATATATTTCACAGATGGGGAAACAGTGGCTACATAACTATAATGATTATTGTGACACATTTGGTGGTGAAAGATCCCATTCCTCTTATGGGATTCCTCTCATAGAACTATTTTCTTTGTGGTTAAGGATGAGGCCTGGCAGTTTTCAAAGAGATGTTTTGCTTTCTTTTCTGTGGCTGTGTGAATCCGGCAGCTGTGTATCACACTGTGTAATCCCCCGAAATCAGGAGAAGTCCCCTGATAAGACAATCTTGCCTCTCCAAAGTTTTTCTGACACCACTGTGGCTGTACTGTGTGTGTGTGGTGTCACAATCACCAGCGAGAGATCTTTTCTCTTTATTATTCAGTAAAGTTTCTCAACCTTCCGCCATAAAGCTGAAAAATATGGTATTTTGACATGATAAATCTCCAAACACGTCCTCGGAATTATAAATCACAGCCGACAGCTCTTGCACTCAAATAGTCCCAACGACCAATTTACATTGGAGTTAAAATAATGCTCAACATTCGCCATGTGAATATTTAAATTTGAGAATAACATCTTGGACTGCCTCTTTTCATTTTCACTACCCCCTTTATCACTTGCCATTGTACTACTATTGCTGAATGTTTTATGTCATTGCTTTTTCTTTCCCTTAGCTCTTAACACTTCACACAAACAACGTGTGGCACATTACATTATCTCCAAGGCTGTGATGAGGAGCTCTAACGACAGCCATATTTCTTTCTGCCGTCATATTTGTGGCCTTCCTCGCTGGAGACAAAAATGTGTATAAAAGCTTGGCCTTTTTTCTGCTTCCCAACTAGCAACCTGTCCTCCTGAAGACAAAGAACAGGTAGGGGGAAAAAATAAGCTGTCAGGAGCCAGTCTTTAGCTGAGCAATCAGTGTCTGGCCAAGACGTGAATGACTGAGTGCTGGCTTTAAATAAAGCAACACACCACTACATTGGGTCACTCATCCCACACACACACACACACACACACACACACACACACACACACACACACACACACACACACACACACACACACACACACTAACACTTAGAGACAGACACTGATACAAAGTCCTTCGTATGAAGATTGGCCTGAGGTGACAACAAGGAGGGGTCGGGTTGCACAGAGGTCTGACCTTCAGTCTGTCCACAGGATGACTGTGAGTCTGCCCATAGGCTAAAGATGGTAAGCTGTTGTGTGTGTGTGTGTGTGTGTGTGTGTGTGTGTGTGTGTGTGTGTGTGTGTGTACACTACTGTACAAAATGTTAGGGTTACATAGAAATGTCCTTGTTTTTGAAAAAAAAAGCAAATTTCTTGTCCATTAAAATAACATCAAATTGATCAGAAATACAGTGTGGACATTGTTAATGTTGTAAATGACTATTGTAGCTGGAAACGGCATTTAAAAAAAAAAATGTATCTTGTTCTAACAAATATGAAATTTGTTCAGAAGAAAAGGATGGAAGGGAAACAGAAGAAAAATGTCCACATATTACAGTAATATTGAAGTATACTAACGGCACACCAGTTTGACACTTTGGAGACAGAAATGTGGGCACATTTGGGATGATGAATGAGAGTCTGTGAGCATGACGGGAGAGCAATTCAGGCCTAAGCCTAATATCTTCTTTGCATTAAAATGAAGAGCTGAACAGTAAGCAGGATGCACACTGTATATCAATGTTTGTTCCTAACTAGCCACTGCCTCAAGGTTTGGCTTAGAGAGCTAAAAAAGACAGAATAGTCTGACACCACATGAAAAGGCTTCTAAAACCATATTCCACAACCACACTACCTGCCAGTCTCAATTAAGCACCGCTCCTTACTCCACTCCAGTCCATGAATGAATTCATTGTTTTAATTTGCCAAGTCCTTGTAAGGATAACAGTGCCTCAAGACAGTTGAGAGATGGTCTCTTACCTTAGCGATAGTCTCATGGAATTTGAAGAGGGGATCCAAGGTCTCTGGTGACTCTGCAGAAAACAGGGCTTCAGAGAGAAAACTGCTTTTCTGGGGGAAAGAAAATAACATGACAAATATCATACTATTATAGATGTTGATATACAGCTATTGGATTTGGTTGAAATATTCACAGCTTCATACTACAAATTCAGTTTCATACTATAGGCCAGGGATCATCAACTAGATTCAGCCGCGGGCAGATTTTTTTCTTGAGTGGATGGTCAGGGGGATGGAACATAGTTACAAATAAGTTGTAGACTGCAAATTGACCGCAAGAAGCCCAAACAGATATAATATTTGACTAAAGCAAAATTTCAAACCTTGCTTACATTTGTATAGGATCACATATATCTCTCTATTACGTGTGGAAATACTTTGGAACAGATTTCCACAATGTAAATGACTTGGAGCTGATTTGCTAGTGTTTTTACAGTATTTTATGTCCCCCCCAACAAAAAAATAATAATTGGGGCCAAATAAAAAAACCTGCTGGTTAAATTCGTCCCGCAGGCGGGCTGCCAGTTGGGTGACCCTGCCATAGGGTGTTTACCTGTTATGTGACTGTCTCATAAACAGGGTTGAGAATATTCTGAGACCATTCTATGCTAATCGGCAAACCACTTTCATCATCCACACAGATCTCCCTTCAGGGCTGCAATGATCTGAGGCAGACGCTAAAGTATTTTCTGTTATGTTGCACTACAATTCACAAGGCCATTAATTCCAAAAAAACACCAAACCTTTTCAGCGACATGCCACTGTCAGGTCTTTTTGTACTGCTGTCAGACACATGCTCAGAAGTGGCACTCAAATAATACCTTACAGAGAGCCTCAGTCTCTCCATACAGCATCACCAGCAGCTCTGATTAAACATCTAAATATTTCAGACCACTTTGCAGCACGAGGAAGCAGCCAATAGTGGAGGATTATAAAACACAGCACAGTCTCCAGCCCCAGCCATCTAGGGCAGGATTCCCAGGTTATTGGGGAGAAAAAGGTGAGTCACACATGAGTCATCAGCCAGAGCAGAGCCAGGCTAACAGTTGAAGTGGCTCTGTCCTCCTCAGCCATGGTACTCCTCACTGACATATTAAAGAAATAATGGAAGTATCAGCCCCCCACTGTTGTGACACATAGGCTAGGCTACACAGAGAACCCAACACAGGAGGAGGTGCAGATATGCAAGTATATTTGCACACAAACTCATCAGACAATGCTCCATTTAGGAAATACACCTAAATTCCATTGTACAAATACTTTGGGTGCCAAAACAGACACTTTGTGTAGGTGAATTAAAGGAGCACAAGGATTAGATGTTCAGACAAATGGCCATTAAAGACAACACTTCTGTCTCCTTTAGTTAAAGTCCTTTCTGTTTCTCCGTATAGTTTTATTTGATATATTTTACCTTTATTTAACTAGGCAAGTCAGTTAAGAACAAATTCTTATTTTCAATTACGGCCTAGGAACAGTGGGTTAACTGCCTTGTTCAGGGGCAGAACGACAGATTTTTAACCTTGTCAGCTCGGGGATTCGATCTTGAAACCTTTCGATTACTAGTCCAACGCTCTAACCACTAGTGGCCTATGAAGTACTATCATCAGGACACTTCCTATATCTGTTAGGAGTCATCAAGTACCTTTTACATTGTTAGGTGATATGCGGTATACTGCAAGGTGCCTAATGAATGGACAACAACAAGGCTATCCACTGCTTTGATCCTCAGTGTGTCTAATTGTTACTTCAATAATTTTCTACACAGAGCACTGCATCATACTAATCTGTTCACTGAGTATGGACCAAAGGCTAGATTCAAATTGTACCATTGTTTGAGTAGTTAACCTGAATATGTACGCTTGAAACGAGCAGATTGCGTGTCCCTGGGTAAACCAATTGTAGGTGTACTAGGTGTCACAATTCCCTGTGGAATGGGGTGGGTGTTCCCTGCCAGGCCTGTTAGTAGGAGCATGACTGCCAACTGGTGGGAGTAAGGTAAACGCAGGAGGGGGAGCAGGGTGGGCAGATGGAGGCGCTAGAGTCAAGTGGTTGATCTCCTGTTTTGCTGAGGACTGTAGTTCTGTTCAGCAAATCTCGCTCTGAATCCCCCCCAGAAAACAAACACAAACTAGCAGGAGGGCTGGAGGATAGGAATGAAAATCAAGAGCAACAAGACTGTTGGCTTCTGTCCTGACCGTACCACAAGGGGGTCACTGAGTTCTGTTTAAAGCTCAGACACAAATGTTAGGATTGTTAAACGTTTGCCTACCGACAGTACAGAGCACCTCTGAACAGAGTGCCAGCAGTCAATCTCTTTTGTGTTCACAGAGAAAAGACTTTGGAAGTCGTCAGCCACTGAGCCTTGTTAAAATACTTCAAATCAGAAGGTGGAAGTAGCGTTGTTTGGAAATGCATATCCATGCGAATTGCTTTTGGTCTAGATTCCAAGTTATATGGGCTAATGCTGCTATTTTGTAGATAGCCCTTGTTGATACTAGCCAGCAGGCCACAGCTAGATAACTAGCAAGATGACGAATAAACAATTGAATTAACTCTCTATAATCCCATACTGCCAGTGCCAGCCAATAGCCAAATGTTTAGTTAGCTAACGTTATCCTATTCGCAAGCTAGCACAACAAAGCTAGCTAGCTAGCTAAAGACACTGCACTAACTAGGCAGCTACTGTAACACAGACAGCTGTTTCACGGAAATTAGCTAATCCATTGTGATTTAATTATAATGTCAATACTTGTCACGCCCTGACCTTAGTTATCTTTGCTTTCTTCATTATTTGGTTAAATCAGGGTGTGACAAGGGCGGTTTGTGTAGTTTTGTATTGTCTAGGGGTTTTTATGTCTATGGTTGCCTAGATTGGTTCTCAATCTGATCGTTGTCTCTGATTGGGGACCAAATTTAGGTAGCCATATTCCTTGGATAGTTTGTGGGTTGTTATTCTATGTTTAGTTGCCTGTTTGCACTAGTTATATAGCGTCACGGTTCATTTTGTTGTTTTGTATAGTTTTGTTCAGTGTTTGTCCTTTTCATTAAAAGAGTTATGTACGCTTATCACGCTGCACCTTGGTCTACTCATTATGACGACCGTGACAGAACAATCCACCATAAAAGGACCAAGCAGCGTGAAAAGGAGGAGCAGTGTTTGATGGAGCAGACTGCATGGACATGGGACGAAATCCTGGACGGTAAAGGATCCTGGACGTGGGAGGAAATACTGGCAGGGGAGGATCGCCTACCATGGAGGCAGGTGGAGATAGAACGGGAGGAACGGCAATGATATGAGGGTACACGGCTAGCACGGAAGCCCGAGAGGCAGCCCCAATAATTGTTTTGGGGGGAGGCACACGAGGAGATTGCATGAGTCAGGTCAGAGACCTGAGCCAACTCCTCATGCTTACTGTGGGGAGCGTGTTACTGGTCAGGCACCGTGTTATGCGGTGGAGCACACGGTGTCTCCAGTGCGCTATTCTAGCCCGGTGCGCTCTATTCCTAGCTCCTTGCTAGCCGTGCTAGAATGGGCAGGAGGGTGCCGGCTCAGCGCTCCTGGTCTCCAGTGTACCTCCTCGCACTCGCCCTGATGTTTAGTTTTGTTCAGTGTTCGTTCTTTTCATTAAAAGAGTTATGTATGCTTAGCACACTGCACCTTGGTCTCCTCATTATGAAGACCTTGACAATACTAACTATGGTGGTTTTCACTATATTCGGTGGTGGAGAGTAGAGAGCAGAAGACACATTGTTTATGTAAGCTGGAAAATGAAGCTTTGAATGGAGTAATCAGCGTGAAGATGTAGGTTACAAGAGGCTGCTGAGGTGAGGACGGATCATAATAAATGTCTGGAATGGAGCAAATGGAATGGTATCAAACACACGGAGACTGTTATTTTATGTATTTGATACCATTCCACTAATTCTGCTCCAGCCATTACCACGAGCCCGTCCTCCCCAATTCAGGAGCCACCAACCTTGTGTGATGTAGATCATCCTCCCCAATAGCCCCAGGCTTTGACGTGTGGAATACTCTGGATGGGAGTGCTTTGAGCTGTTTAGTGCAACATCATTAAATAATAATACATGTATTTGCTATAGTGCTTTTCATTACAAACAAGAATCTCAAAGTCATGTTGAAAACCAAAACAAATGTAGGGATCTGTCACTTCATGGCTGATGGTCTTCCACAGCTTCAGATGCCTTTAGGCAGTTCAGAAAGGCAGTCAGCAGCAGTAGCTTGAGCGGCGGGAGCATCGGTGATAGACAGGCAGGGAGAAATGTCAGTCAGATAGGCCTACTGTTAGACAGGCCCGGAGCTCTTCATCAGGCACGTCATCTCCACCTCCGTAAGTAGGCTGGATCATCCACTATCAAGGTGTATCATCCACCTGGGAGTTGCTTTGGCGACTGTAAAAGCACCAGAAAACACCACCACATCTCGATAGTAGTCTGGAAGTGTCCCCTACGAGGCGTGGTTGCCATTCACTCACATCCTTCCAGGAACCGGGACAGGTGGAACAAACAGACGGTGATGTGAATGCATCATTCAAATACCATTAGCCAGCTAACTAGCTACCTAGCTAGCCTAGCCAAATAAACATACTTGCCGTCATCAGGCCTGCAACTCTATGGTTTATCACCAGAAATGTCAGATCAACCCTCATTAAGGTAACAAAAACAAAACATTAATTGAAAAATGCAATTGAAACAACTTAAAAATACAGAAAATCTGTACAGTATTTCCAGAGCTCTCTGCCTAGGCGACCTCACAGCGCCATGGCAAACATGGAACCAAATTTCAGAGCATTTCCCAGCCCCCAGAACTGACCCAGCTAGCACATAACATTCTGGGAATATTTATATATAATATATTTAAGAGTTTGGTGAGAGTGTGGTTGTCCTGTGGTTATTTTGAATACAGTAAAACCTTTCACAACTTTCTGGGAATGGTGCAGGGTAGTTGATTTGCTTTGGAACGTTCTCAGCACATTTAAAGAACTTGACAAAAAAAAAAAATCTTGTTATTACTTTTAATTCACTACTTTAACAGAACGTTTACTAAAAGTTCAAACATGGTTACATTTCATTTCAATTTTGATAATGTTTGAGGAACGTTCTCCAACTGGTTTGCAATTGAGAATATTATCAAATAGTTCAGAGAATGTTAAGAAACAGTGTCCTTCTTTGGGAATTTCAGTACTTCAGCATTACGTTTCCTACAGGTTTCCTCATGGTTCTATTTAAAGTCATGTTCTCAAATTGTTCTGAGAACATTAAGAAAACTTCCCCCCCCCCAAAAATCAAGAAAACTTTTGAGAAAGTTCTAAGAATGTTATTTAAAATACATTCCATTCTCAGCATCAACAAAACTCTTTCTATACTCTCTTGTTAAGTGTGTTCAAGTGTGTGGGCCACACCCACTAATTGGCCACATCTGATCTTAATGAGTGCTAACTGTTATAACTAACTGTTATAGGCCTATTTCTATTTTGCCCTATTTATCAAAGTGTTGGAAAAACTTGTCAATAAACAACTGTCTGGCTTTCTTGATGTCTATAGTATTCTCTCTGGTATGCAATCTGCTTTCCGCTCAGGTTATGAATGTGTCACTGCAACCTTAAAGGTCCTCAATGATGTCACCATTGTCCTTGATTCTCAGCAATGTTGTGCTGCTATTTTTATTGATTTGGTCAAAGCTTTTGATACGGTAGACCATTCCATTCTTGTGGGCCGGCTAAGGAGTATTGGTGTCTCTGAGGTATCTTTGGCCTGGTTTGCGAACTACCTCTCTCAAAGAGTGCAGTGTATAAAGACAGAACATTTGCTGTCTCAGCCACTGTCTGTCACCAAGGGTGTACCCCAAGGCTCGATCCTAGGCCCCACGCTCTTCTCAATTTACATCAACAACATAGCTCAGGCAGTAGGAAGCTCTCTCATCCATTTATATGCAGATGACACAGTCTTATACTCAACTGGCCCCTCCCCAGATTTTGTGTTAAACGCTCTACAACAAAGCTTCCTTAGTGTCCAACAAGCTTTCTCTACCCTTAACCTTGTTCTGAACACCTCCAAAACAAAGGTCATGTGGTTTGGTAAGAAGAATGCCCCTCCTCCCACAGGTGTTATTACTACCTCTGAGGGTTTAGAGCTTGAGGTAGTCACCTCATAGAAGTACTTGGGAGTATGGCTAGACGGTACACTGTCCTTCTCTCAAATCAAATCCAATTTTATTGGACACATACACATGGTTAGCAGATGTTAATGCGAGTGTAGCGAAATGCTTGCTTCTGCTTCTAGTTCTGACTGAGCAGTAATATCTAACAAGTAATCTAACAATTTCACAACAACTACCTTATACACACAAGTGTGAAGGATTGAATAAATATGTACATATAAATATATGGATGAGCGATGGCCATGCGGCATAGGCAAGATGCAGTAGATGGTATAGAGTACAGTATATACATATGAGATGAGTAATGTTGGGTATGTAAACATTATATAAAATGGCATTATTTAAAGAGACTAGTGATACATTCATTACATCCAATTTTTAATTATTGAAGTGGCTAGAGATTTGAGTCAGTATGTTAGTGATGGCTGTTTAACAGTCTGATGGCCTTGAGATAGAAGCTGTTTTTCAGTCTCTCGGTCCCAGCTTTGATGCACCTGTACTGATCTCACCTTCTGGATGATAGCGGGGTGAACAGGCAGTTGCTCAGGTGGTTGTTGTCCTTGATGATCTTTTTGGCCTTCCTGTGACATCGGGTGGTGTAGGTGTCCTGGAGGGCAGGTAGTTTGCCCCTGGTGATGCATTGTGCAGACCTCACTACCCTCTGGAGAGCCGTATGGTTGTGGGCGAAGCAGTTGCCGTACCAGGCGGTGATACAGCCCGACAGGATGCTCTCGATTGTCCATCTGTAAAAGTTTGTGAGTGTTTTCAGTGACAAGCCACATTTCTTCAGCCTCCTGATGTTGAAGAGGCGCTGTTGCGCCTTCTTCACCATGCTGTCTATGTGGGTAGACCATTTCAGTTTGTCCGTGATGTGTACGCCGTTGAGTGTGAGGTTATTTCCTGACACCACACTCCGAGGGCCCTCACCTCCTCCCTGTAGGCCGTCTCGTCGTTGTTGGTAATCAAGCCTACCACTGTAGTGTCATCTGCAAACTTGATGATTGAGTTGGAGGCGTGCATGGCCATGCAGTCATAGGTGAACAGGGAGTACAGGAGAGGGCTGAGAACGCACCCTTGTGGGGCCCCAGTGTTGAGGATCAGCGGGGTGGAGATGTTGTTTCCTACCCTCACCACCTGGGTGTGGGTGGTGAGGGTATCAACACTGCAGGCTAAAGTTAAATCTAGACCGTAATCGCTCCTCTTTCACCCCAGCTGCCAAACTAACCCTGATTCAGATGACCATCCTACCCATGCAAGTTTACGAAATGTAATTTATAGATCGGCAGGTAAGGGTGTTCTCGAGCGGCTAGATGCTCTTTACCATTTGGCCATCAGATTTGCCACCAATACTCCTTATAGGACTGCACTCTATACTCTGTAAACTGGCCATCTCTGTATACTCATCGCAAGACACACTGGTTGATGCTTATTTATAAAACCTTCTTAGGCCTCACTCCCTCCTATCTGAGATATTTACTGCAGCCCTCATCCTCCACATACTGTACATCACCCGTTCTGCCAGTCACAATCTGTTAAAGGTTCCCAAAGCACACATATCCCTGGGTCGCTCGTCTTTTCAGTTCGCTGCAGCTAGCGACTGGAACGAGCTGCAACAAACACTCAGACCGTGCAGTTTTATCTCAATCTCTTCATTCAAAGACTCAATCACGGACACTTTTACTGACAGTTGTGGCTGCTTTGTGTGATGTATTGTTGTCTCTACCTTCTTGCTTTTTGTGCTGTTGTCTGTGCCCAATAATGTTTGTACCATGTTTTGTGCTGCTACCATGTTGTGCTGCTGCCATGTTGTGTTGCTATCATGTTGTTGTCATGTTGTGTTGCTACCATGCTGTTGTCATGTTGTGTTGCTACCATGCTGTGTTGTCATGTGTTGCTGCCATGCTATGTTGTTGTCTTAGGTATCTCTTTATGTAGTGTTGTCTCTCTTGTCGTGATGTATATTTTGTCCTTATTTTTATTGTATTATTATAATTTTTTGATCTCAGCCCCCGTCCCCGCAGGAGGCCTTTTGTCTTTTGGTAGGCCGTCATTGTAAATAAGAATTTGTTCTTAGCTGACTTGCCTAGTTAAATAAAGGCTACATTTTTAAAAATGTAAAAGATGCTTGAAATGTTTCCTTTGAGATGGGGCCTGTTTAAATTGACTGAAATGAACAGTTTTGTATGAGTAAAGAAAACATGGCATGCTAGCTCCATCCTAGTGGCGCAGTGGACTAATTCCATGGATAGAGAACAGAAGATCATAGGTTTGAATCTCACTGATGCCATGTCACAATAAAAACATGTTCTCAGAATGTTACAGTGCCTTGCGAAAGTATTCGGCCCCTTTGAACTTTGCGACCTTTTGCCACATTTCAGGCTTCAAACATAAAGATATAAAACTGTATTTTTTTGTGAAGAATCAACAACAAGTGGGACACAATCATGAAGTGGAACGACATTTATTGGATATTTCAAACTTTAACAAATCAAAAACTGAAAAATTGGGCGTGCAAAATTATTCAGCCCCTTTACTTTCAGTGCAGCAAACTCTCTCCAGAAGTTCAGTGAGGATCTCTGAATGATCCAATGTTGACCTAAATGACTAATGATGATAAATACAATCCACCTGTGTGTAATCAAGTCTCCGTATAAATGCACCTGCACTGTGATAGTCTCAGAGGTCAAGCGATAATATTGAAATGGAAGGAGTATCAGACCACTGCAAATCTACCAAGACCTGGCCGTCCCTCTAAACTTTCAGCTCATACAAGGAGAAGACTGATCAGAGATGCAGCCAAGAGGCCCATGATCACTCTGGATGAACTGCAGAGATCTACAGCTGAGGTGGGAGACTCTGTCCATAGAACAACAATCAGTCGTATATTGCACAAATCTGGCCTTTATGGAAGAGTGGCAAGAAGAAAGCCATTTCTTAAAGATATCCATAAAAAGTGTTGTTTAAAGTTTGCCACAAGCCACCTGGGAGACACACCAAACATGTGGAAGAAGGTGCTCTGGTCAGATGAAACCAAAATTGAACTTTTTGGCAACAATGCAAAACGTTATGTTTGGCGTAAAAGAAACACAGCTTAACACACCATCCCCACTGTCAAACATGGTGGTGGAAGCATCATGGTTTGGGCCTGATTTTCTTCAGCAGGGACAGGGAAGATGGTTAAAATTGATGGGAAGATGGATGGAGCCAAATACAGGACCATTCTGGAAGAAAACCTGATGGAGTCTGCAAAAGACCTGAGACTGAGACGGAGATTTGTCTTCCAACAAGACAATGATCCAAAACATAAAGCAAAATCTACAATGGAATGGTTAAAAAATAAACATATCCAGGTGTTAGAATGGCCAAGTCAAAGTCCAGACCTGAATCCAATCGAGAATCTGTGGAAAGAACTGAAAATTGCTGTTCACAAATGCTCTCCATCCAACCTCACTGAGCTCGAGCTGTTTTGCAAGGAGGAATGGGAAAAAATGTCAGTCTCTCGATGTGCAAAACTGATAGAGACATACCCCAAGCGACTTACAGCTGTAATCGCAGCAAAAGGTGGCGCTAAAAAGTATTAGCTTAAGGGGGCTGAATAATTTTACACGCCCAATTTTTCAGTTTTTGATTTGTTAAAAAAGTTTGAAATATCCAATAAATGTCGTTCCACTTCATGATTGTGTCCCACTTGTTGTTGATTCTTCACAAAAAAATACAGTTTTATATCTTTATGTTTGAAGCCTGAAATGTGGCAAAAGGTCGCAAAGTTCAAGGGGGCCGAATACTTTCGCAAGGCACTGTATTTAAATACCTTCCTTCTCAGAACATTAATAAAACCTCCTAGGAAAACTTTCAGGGACCCATAGTTAAACATTCTCAGCAACTCCCTGAAACCTAAAAATGTACATACCCAGACCAGGTAAAATGTTCACTTCTGTTCTCAGAACATTTAAAAAATGTTCTGTTTTACCAGTCAGGAAACTTATGGCTTCAAAGGGAAACCAAAAACGTACGTTCCCACAACTTCCAAGGAACCAAATGGGCTAGCTGGGAATGGTATATTGTTGGCAACAACAATACATGAATATTCATCCACAAAGAGAGGGAAATAATCAGAGGTGTGGCGAGGCAGGGGAGGAGAGCGGGATCAGCTGTCGTTTCATGCAGATATCACTAATTTAATCAACCGGGAACTACAGAGTAAAAGTTAATGTAGTGAGTTCAAGTGAAATAAGGATTCCATAAGGACAGCGCCTGCCACATAAAAAGAGGTGAACCTTTTCGCTTGAGGAAAAGGAGAAAAAAAATCAGCATTGTCAAGTTATTTCCACTCCAGCTGCATTTTCATTGATTCCTTTATTACTTTATTTTAAGCTGGAGCAATGGGTACTGAACCCTGAAAATTGTATTTTTATTTTTTTAAACTCCATTTAATGGGTGATACGAATAGATCAAAGATGCTCTGCAAGTAATGCTCATAATATGAGCTTTGATATGACCAGGAAAACAGTACAGTTGATTCAGTAGGCCTTTGCTTGTTTTATGGAGGATTTACAATGGCTGTTTCTGATAATCTTCCAAAACACTGACTCTCATAGAGGACAACTTATTGCTTTAGTAAAATCCCTGAGGAGAGATACTGATTCGCCTTAGTGACAAAAGTTAATGGGAGGTTATGTTATCCAAAATAAGTTTTAAAAAGTTAATTGAGGATTGCAGGCGTAATTCAGAGGAAACATCATTATATCAAATGATTCTGTATTTATGGTAGACTCAAGATAAAGTAATTGATCATCAATGCAGACCTAAGGGCTTATACTATGTTCTCTCTGCAACAGAGGGACCAAATAAATACCATTGGATAAGCAGTGGTTTGATATTAAAACTCCGGATAAGCAGTGGTTTGATATTAAAACTCCTCTAGGTTATTGAAGGGGGTGTTAAAACACTTTGGAAGCACTTGGTAGCATTTGATTTTCAGCATGAGGATGTCCTTGGCAAGGAAAACAAGCACCAACTACAATACATAGATTCCTATAGTCTTACACAGGCTGTTGTGTTGTGTTGGCAACAAAAACACACAGTCACATTAACTGAAGCAAATGCTTGTTAAACCTTTGACACACAGTACAAAGTAGGCTGTGACACTGTGACATTGTCACACAGAGATTACAAAACGTGCGCCACAACGCAGAGACAGGGGAGCTATGGAACATGGTAACATGATGATTAAAATCCACCACGGATCAGTAATCATCCACAGTCATCTGTACAGTCATTTGCACAGATTCTTAACACTTGTGGTGTACATTCCAATTTATACAACCATCAAACCAATGCCAAAGAAAAATCATTCTGAGGAGTTCATCTTCATGTGTTGACACTTCTACAATACATCGACATCCATTGAGCCAGGTTTTGTTCTGACGCCCCATGTGTCTACTGGCTCATAGAGAAGCCAGGCCCCTGCCGTGAGGAGCTCCCTACCCACACACTGTTCCATACAGGCCTGGAAAGTGTTAACTGGTGATTAGGCAGAAGAGCCAAGCTGAGCTGAGTTAATGATCTCTCTATCCCCTCACACACACACTCCCCTTCAGCGCCCACTTTCTGATCGGTCCCAAGGAAGCCTGGGCAGAGTGGAGACACAGCGGAGGGAAGGAGGGGTGCTGCCTGCCTGCCTTGATGCTGTTTTACACCGACTCAGAGAGAGACTCAGAAAGAGCCTCTGAATCAATAGAGCAGGTCTGCTGGTGCTGTGTTCATTTCGACTCAGCCGGAGCTCCCACTGAGCTGGGTTTGATTTGATGAGAACTCGGCTGGCTCCCTCTGAAAAAGAGATTGCCACTGGGTGTCACTGGGTGTGCAGGAGATGAGAAAGTCTTAGTGTCAGACTGTACTGCAGTCTGTCTGGGGAATGTGACTGACTGTCAGTCTGAGGGCCTGTCTGTCCTGTTGGAGTAGTGAGGCATGCCAAGACCCATCTTCCTCAACTCTCCTCTGAGAATGGCTTTGCTGCCTCCCTCCATATTTATTTAAAGGTTACTTCAGTAGCTCCAGCATCACACATCTACATGGTTCTATTGGAATGCATTCTACAGTATATGAATGAAGGCATCATATTTGTGACTAGGTGGAGGGTAGAGTATTTGCAAGGAAACACTGACATCTCAACAGCAAGAGGGAGGAAAGAGAGAAGAGTTCAGATGAGTATCCCCTGGTGAGGTTCAGACTAGTGGGAGTTCCAATAGGAACAGCACTCACCTGGGTCATCCTGAGCCCTTCGGAGAACAAACACACGCCACAGCGATTAGCAGACTGTAGCACCTCCACTCAGTCAGATGTTCAGGCCAAGTGTGTGTGTGTGTGTTAGGGTTGGGCGATATATCAAATTAATTTGATTAATTCAAACATATGTTTTAGCATGATATTCCAAATGCCTTTATCGCAAGAATAACGTTTTTTTTTTATGTTTAGTTTTTTTTATGAGAATTTACAACCCTGCTTGTTCGCATGTTGTCTTTTGGTCTCATCTCCTTCGCTCCTTCTACTTTGACTGTGCACCTCCCCATTTACACACACACACACCAAACTCCTCCCCCTGCCACTCCGAACATCCTCGCTGACAAAAAGCAGTTTCAACTCGCTATTTGCTTTTGACGTTTGGTCCAACAGAATCAGTCATATGAGACATTATTTGACTGTAATAGAGGAAAACATAACCTTTCTTACTATACCCTAACTTATATACTGACTTGCCTAGTTAAATAAATGTTAAATAAAATAAAATGAATACCCTTTTATGTCTCAACTCTTCAAATTGTGAGACAACCAGACCCTGCTAAAATGGGAGTATCAATGAACATTGATTCTAGAAAATGAATGCTCAGTTTGACACATATACCGCTAGCAGCATTTTAGCCACACACTTTTATACTAGCTGTCTAGTCTGTGTTTTATAAATGTGCAATAAGCATACAAAACAATTATATAAGGAATTGGCAACTCATTCTGAGAAATAAGGTAGGCCACTTGATTTCAACATCTGTACAAAGTGGACAGGCTAGCATGCTGTTCAAACAGTTGGAGACAGACAGAAGGGTGTGTTCATAACAATTAAACTGTTCTACCTTGTTAGCTAGCAAATAGATCCAATTTGGCTAGACTTTTAATATAAAGATTAGCTGGCTACTCACTAGTACCTCGGCTTGTGCTTGGGAGATTGTTTATGAGATCTAGTTGTGATCATTTTCTATAATGCCTGGCTGCTACAAGAAGTTAGTAATTATTAGTGAATGTGTATTATGCATGGTCCTGGTTAAATTTGTAACAAAAAGGGCATTTTCATAGATGGACTTGACAGCCAGATCAGTATTTATTGCGAAACTATTTTGACAAAATAATGTAATTATTAGTGAGTCTTTTGATTGTGAAAGTCTTATATTTAGCCTAGGTATAATTTCACAAGCCCTGAATTTATTACATTATTCCTGACTGTTTGAAATGCAGTGTATTTTACTTTTAATTGTAAAACAAAGCTTATTCAGTGGAAACATTTAAAAAACGGAGATGCAGTAAATATCGTGAATCACCCATACATTTTATTTGTATTTTTTAGATATGATCTTTAGGTCATATCACCCAGCCCTTGTGTGTATGCCTGTGTCCGTGCATGCGTGTGTGTGTTAGCTAAGACTGGCTAAAACACAATGTAACACAGTAGATACTGCTATACTTGTCATCCTTTATTACTGCGTTGTGATGTGACCATACATAGACAATATGGAAGCCCGGGCCGTTTTGCATGCCGTCTCTCACTTATGATCATATTACATCCATTGTGCCCACTCTGGGGTTAGCTAGCATACATTGAGGAAAAGTGCTTTTGAAGAAACCTGCCTAAAAAGAGAAAAACCCAGAAGAGGACTTCAAAGCAGGCTGTGACTAGGGTAAAAGGCTATACATGAGTATGATTCCAGCCAAACACTCCAATGTCATGAAGGAAGGACTCTAAAATAGAAGAAGATAGTAATCACCTTCAACAGCTTGAAAAATAACACAACACTGTTAGAAGACCTACCTAATTCAAATGTGAAATGGAGGCAGTAGGATCAGATACAATATATAAAACTGTGAAACAATTGACATGGCTGTTTCTTCTACTTAAAAACATTCCTTTAAAAGGGACAAGCTACAACTCATTTCCATAAATAAGGACAAATTGTGTATTTCCCCAGAGTATTCACGTCCCAATGGAACAACTCTCCAATTTCTGCAGTTGGCCCCATTTCAAAGCCAATGGAAATGAAAGAGATATAATAATAGAAGAGAACATTTCAATTTAAGACAAAAAGGTAGAGTTTCCTCTTACAAACCTTCAAGATATGCTAGACCTTGAAGCAAGAGCAACTAAATGGCTTAAATATGTGAAATGCTTTTCTCCTCTTTCATAGAACCAAAAGATAATTGTATTTTATGTAGGATAACACATTTTCTGTAGGAGTACAGGAGGTTCTATGTTTGCCTGTGGTAAGAACAAGAGGAAGATTCATTCAGTAAGGCCTATTGTTTTAGACACAACTGATGTTGTTTACATGGTGCATTGTATTCCTAAACAGGTATTTGCAATCTCTTTTGCACCTTTGCAGCTCAGACACACCTTTCTCTTTATTGAGTAAAACATAGACTCATTAAGCAACAATAGGTTACTTTTGATTGCTCTTCGATTACACATTAATTGTCCAATCTGAGTTTGAATTGCCAAGGCCCAGACTCCATTGATTTCCCTTCCCTTGTCACACCCTGGTCAAAGTATTTTGTGTTTATCTTTATTTATTTGGTCAGGCCAGGGTGTGGCATGGGTTTTTGTATGTGGTGTGTATGTGTGGGGATTGTAGCTAGTGGGGTGTTCTAGCTAAGTCTATGGCTGTCTGAAGTGGTTCTCAATCAGAGGCAGGTGTTTATCGTTGTCTCTGATTGGGAACCATATTTAGGCAGCCATATTCTTTGAGTTTGTCGTGGGTGATTGTCCTTAGTGTCCTGATGTCATTGTTCTGTGTTAGGATGCACAAGTATAGGCTGTTTCGGGTTTTGTTAAGTTTATTGTTTTGGTAGTGTTTGTGTTTAGTGTGTTAATTCATTAAACATGGATTGCAATAGACACGCCGCATTTTGGTCCGACTCTCCTTCTCACGAAGAAAACCGTTACAGAATCACCCACCACAAAGGGACCAAGCAGCGTGTCAACAGGCAAGAACAGCCCAAAGTGGAGTACAGTATGGACTATACTTCTTGGGAGGAGATAGACAGGTGGGCGGTCGACCCAGGGAGAGTGCCGGAGCCCGCCTGGGATTCGATGGAGCAGTGCGCGGAAGGATATAGGAGAATGGAGTTTGCGAAGCAAGCAAGGCGGCGCGGACGGAGGCCCCATAGTCAGCCCCAAAAATTTCTTGGGGGGGGGCTCAGGGAGAGTGTGGCAGAGTCAGGAGCCAGACCTGAGCCAACTCTCCCTGTTTATCGTGAGGAGCCAAGGAGGAGACCAGAGCCGGTGTTGGAGGTGAGCGAAACAGAGACTGTGAAGGAGTTAATGGGGAAATTGGAGGAGAGAGAAATGAGGGAGTTGCTGTGTTGGTGTTTTAAACATGGAATTCGCCTGACGGAGCGTGTCTGGGATTTGATGGCACCTGGGTCAGCGCTCCATACTCGTCCTGAGGTGCGTGTTAGTCGGCTGGTTAAGATGGTGCCAGTCTCACGTACCAGGCCTCCTGTGCACCTACCTAGCCTTGCATGTCCTGTGCCAGCACCGCTCTCAAGATCTCCAGTACGCCTTCACGGTCTAACCCATCCTGTGCCACCTCCACACCCCAGCCCTCCGGTAGCAGCTCCCCGCACCAGGCTTCCTGTGCGTGTCCTCGGCCCAGTACCACCAGTGCCAGCACCACGCATCAGGCCTATAGTGCGCCTCGCCTGTCCAGCGCTGTCGGAGCCCTCCTCCTCTCCAGCGCTGTCGGAGTCTCCCGCCTGTTTAGCGCTGTTAGAGCCTTCCTTCTCTACAGCGCTGCCGGAGTCTCCCGCCTGTTTAGAGCTGCCAGTTAGCATAGAGCTGCCAGTTAGCATAGAGCTGCCAGTTAGCATAGAGCTGCCAGTTAGCATAGAGCTGCCAGTCTGCAAGGAGCTGCCAGTCTGCAAGGAGCTGCCAGTCTGCATAGAGCTGCCAGTCTGTAAGGAGCTGCCAGTCTGCAAGGAGCCGCCAGAGCTGCCTGTCTGCAGGATGCCGCCAAAGCTGCCAGTCTGCAAGGAGCCGCCAGAGCTGCCAGTCTGCAAGGAGCCGCCAGAGCTGCCAGTTAGCATGGAGCAGCCAGGGCCGCCAGTCAGCATGGAGCAGCCAGGGCCGCCAGTCAGCATGGAGCAGCCAGGGCCGCCAGTCAGCATGGAGCAGCCAGGGCCGCCAGTCAGCATGGAGCAGCCAGTCAGCATGGAGCAGCCAGTCAGCATGGAGCAGCCAGAGCAGCCAGTCAGCATGGAGCAGCCAGAGCTGCCAGTCAGCATGGAGCAGCCAGTCAGCATGGAGCAGCCAGAGCTGCCAGTCAGCATGGAGCAGCCAGTCAGCATGGAGCAGCCAGAGCTGCCAGTCAGCATGGAGCAGCCAGTCAGCATGGAGCAGCCAGAGCTGCCAGTCAGCATGGAGCAGCCAGTCAGCATGGAGCAGCCAGAGCTGCCAGTCATCATGGAGCAGCCAGTCAGCATGGAGCAGCCAGATCTGCCAGTCGACCAGACTCTTCCAGATCTGCCAGTCGACCAGACTCTTCCAGATCTACCAGTCGACCAGACTCTTCCAGATCTGCCAGTCGACCAGACTCTTCCAGATCTGCCAGTCGACCAGACTCTTCCAGATCTGCCAGTCGACCAGACTCTCCCAGATCTGCCAGTCGACCAGACTCTTCCAGATCCGCCAGTCGACCAGACTCTTCCAGATCCGCCAGTCGACCAGACTCTTCCAGATCCGCCAGTCGACCAGACTCTTCCAGATCCGCCAGTCGACCAGAATCTTCCAGATCTGCCAGTCGACCAGACTCTTCCAGATCTGCCAGTCGACCAGACTCTTCCAGATCTGCCAGTCGACCAGACTCTTCCAGATCTGCCAGTCGACCAGACTCTTCCAGATCTGCCAGTCGACCAGACTCTTCCAGATCTGCCAGTCGACCACTCTTCCAGATCTGCCAGTCGACCAGACTCTTCCAGATCTGCCAGTCGACCAGACTCTTCCAGATCTGCCAGTCGACCAGACTCTTCCAGATCTGCCAGTCAGCCAGGATCTGCCAGTCAGCCAGGATCTGCCGAAACCACCAGCCAGCCAGGTAGATTCATCAACCTGCCTGAGCTTCCTCTCACTCCTGAGCTTCCTCTCACTCCTGAGCTTCCCCTCAGTCCCGAGCTGCCTCAGTCCCGAGCTGCCCCTCAGTCCCGATCTGCTCCTCAGTCCAGTGGGGTTCTGGGTGAGGACTACTAGGCCATGGTCGGCGGCGAGGGTGGACTATCCAGGGACGCGAGGAGAAGGGACTAAGACATTGATTGAGTGGGGTCCACGTCCCGCACCGGAGCCGCCACCATGGACAGACGCCCACCCGGACCCTCCCTATTGTTTTGAGGTGCGTTCGGGAGTCCGCACCTTAGGGGGGGGGTTCTGTCACACCCTGGTCAAAGTATTTTGTGTTTATCTTTATTTATTTGGTCAGGCCAGGGTGTGGCATGGGTTTTTGTATGTGGTGTGTATGTGTGGGGATTGTAGCTAGTGGGGTGTTCTAGCTAAGTCTATGGCTGTCTGAAGTGGTTCTCAATCAGAGGCAGGTGTTTATCGTTGTCTCTGATTGGGAACCATATTTAGGCAGCCATATTCTTTGAGTTTGTCGTGGGTGATTGTCCTTAGTGTCCTGATGTCATTGTTCTGTGTTAGGATGCACAAGTATAGGCTGTTTCGGGTTTTGTTAAGTTTATTGTTTTGGTAGTGTTTGTGTTTAGTGTGTTAATTCATTAAACATGGATTGCAATAGACACGCCGCATTTTGGTCCGACTCTCCTTCTCACGAAGAAAACCGTTACATCCCTTTGGCCCTATCCCTCAGTGTGCATTAAATACAATGACCTACTGTATTGACTGGTGTCCAAAATCCTATCAACAGTCTACAACATTATATGGACCACTTTGTAAAACCCTAACCCCTAATGGCATTACATTATGTCAATGGTAATATCGGCACCCAGAACCAAATCTCACACGCGTACTGGTTTCAATTGTCATGAGATGTCAATGGTCAATGAAAAAAAGTGTGATACGGCATGATGTTCAATCTAAGAAGACCAAAGTGTGTGTTTCATACCAGAAGAGTGCTTTCAGTAACAGGGTCACCGCCATGTGTTAGGGCCAGATGGTGGGATACGCAGTAGCCAAGCCCAGCTCAGTTACTTGTCACTGCAATGAGGTAGAGCAGCGGATGGGCCGGGCCGGAGCAGAGGCAGAGCCAATTGATCAGCAGACTACTGAGTGTAGCCTCCCTCCCTCCCTGCTCCATACAGCTGCAGCCACTTCACACTGCTAATTAGATTAGCTCAGCGTACACTGGTAAAGCACCTCAGGACAGGAATTCTGAACACTGCTGTAACACTGCAGCAACCGGCAACCTGAACACAGCCAAAGAGCCGGGCAACGTCCGAGGGTGTGAGGAGAGGGGCGTTTGCATGTGTGTCATAATGAGGGGATGTGTCATGGCGAACCAGGGGAATATGAGGATGACTAGACACAGAACTCTGTTTGATGGTTGTGTTTCAGGGTCATAGTCCACACAAATGGAAACCAAACAGTATAACCAGAGTGTGGTCTTGTTTGACATTTCCAAGGGTCATTTCTCTAGCTAGCCTGAAAATCACATTACTTGGTATCATAACATTTGCAGTGTCCGGACAGCACTGATTCCCCTTCTCAGGACTCAGTGAGTGAAAATGGGCTGACAGGTTTTGGCATACCACACCTCTGGACTGTGATCGATAGTGACCTCCAGAGCAGAGCGACTGAGACCCAGTCAGTCAGTCTATTGGAGCCATCTGGTGAGAGAGCCTCTGGAGCAGCAACAGAGAGGAGCCTGGGTAGGCTCCCTGACAAGTCACATCCACTTAGACTAAAATGAGTGCAGTTCTGAAAAAACACAGACGCAAGCTAGTGTTTATAGCTGGTAATCTTGCCCAACACAAGTTGTGTTTGTATTTTGAAACTCTCTTTAAACACTTGAAAACATGATAAAACAGCTGGCATGGCGTTTGTTGATTCCATTTTGATGCATTCTTACAAATGTTTTAAATTGTTAAATGTTGTTGTAATTTGTTAGCTACAGTTTGAACATTGGACATCAAACTGTGTGTAGGAAATGCAGAAGGCACACCTGCATGCACACACGTGGTTCAATTATTTGAATTACAATTCACTCGTTCCTTTTCTGTGAGCCTGAACTGTGAGATGTAGTAGGGAGTTGTAGTTTCCAACAGGCCAATATTCTATGTAGTTTAGCACATAAAATGTGGTAATTAACTCCAATGACCATAATCCATTGTGCATCCACATGTCCGGTCTGTGTTTCTTTTACACCTACTACAGAAGAGAAAAGAATGGTGATGGTGAGGGGATGTGGAGAGCAGCTGTTGCTTTGCGAGGTACATTCATTATTTTGAAGAACTACTAAATAGTGATTTTGTCACACAGTAGCTCTAAAAACATGAGATGATGACTGAATAAATAATAAAGTTAGCAAATAAAAAAAATGTAATATACACAACAACTTAAATGTTTTTGTAAAGTAATATGAATTAATTATAGTTAATAAGTGATAAGCAGTAATGGGCAGACTTGTATTAATTGTTTTATTCTGTGTTACCCAAATAATGAAACCCCAAATCGAAAATCATTATAATTTTTTTCTAATCGAACCGACCTCAAAAAGCACTAATCGCTCAGCATTAATACATAACACACACACACACACACACACACACGGACACACACACGGACACACACACGGACACACACACGGACACACACACGGACACACACACACGGACACACACACACGGACACACACACACACACACACACACACACACACACACACACACACACACACACACACACACACACACACACACACACACAAAATGAAGGCAAAGAGAGCCTTTAAGCTAGTGTGTCATTTCAAATCTGACTCAGATGCATCCTCAAGCTGTTGGCTGCACAGGAGAGCCTTGTGATGAGCCTGGTCCCACATTGCAGTCTGTGGCTCAGGAATCTAATTCATCTGGCTCTAATTCAGCTCGATGTGTTGAATGCCAGGAAAAGGTTACTTTTACAGTTTAAAGCACACCAGTGTCACTGGGCTGATGCTTAGCCAGGCATGTTGTGAGGAAGAGACAGATGTACACATGAGTGTGGAGAAAGTGTCATCACTGTGCAGTGTGCACAGCTACACTCCCTAACGGGGGAAAAGTTTGGCATTCCATTTGTTTATAAACTTTGCTGCCTTATCAGCACTCTATAGCAGTAAAATAGGAAAAATATAAAATGTTTTACAGTGAGTGTGAATAATTGTATTCAAACCCTAACATCAAATATAAACTGGGTAAAATCAGCAGAGGCCTAAATATTTTTTACTTTGATCTCTGAGGGTGATGAAAAGTTAATAAATGTTTGGTAGCACTTGACCCCATAACATTTTACGACACCAAGTTATGTCATAAAAGCTGACATAACTTGTCATAACATGGTCATAACACTGTCATGATCCATATATTTACACCTGTTGTGATATATATTGCATTATTTTATGGCTGATTATGACACCTCCATAAGAGTGTCAAAACCTACATTTATTCAAATGTGTTTCTTCCCTGCTGAGAAGTTTCCTTTCGTTTGAAAATGTGTTTCTTAAAACCTTTGCTGTTGTTGAAGTTAATTCTTTACAGTCATGTTTTTTTTCATCATATTTGAAATAACTTGTAGAAAATACACTTTATGACTCTGTCATGAAGCATTATGACCATCCTGTGTCACTTTACTTGGACTAAGAAAATACACTTTAAGAAGCCTTATGACCATCGTAATCATATAAGCCAGATAGGCCTATCACGTACATGCCCTTATATCAGTCATTAGTCAAAAATAAGGTGTCTTGTCCTGCTCCTGAAATCTGCTCCTGCATCCCAGTCATCAGCAACAGAGCATTGGGATGTCTGACATCAATGTTTGCGCATTTACAATGATAATTTAAGATGGTCAATTAAAAAAAATATATACAGCATAAACTTACTGTTGACATGTAGGCTATGTTGTAATGGAATGTTTTGATTGTGCGGTAGGTTTTGACACGCTTATGCAGGTGTCATAACCAGCCATAAAATAATTGCCGTGGTAGGTTCTGTGGGTTTTTACACTCTTAGGTATGTGTCATAACCAGCCATAAAATAACGCAATATTTGTCATAATAGCCCCAAATAATTGCGTCATGACATTGTTATAACCATATTATAAAAGGTTATGACAAGTTATGTCAGCTGTTATGACATTGTTATGACCGTGTCATAACTAGTTTTGAAGCTGGGTTTCAAGTAAAGTGTTACCGAATTGTTTTGTCTAAATCTATACAGCACAGTATTCAGTGATTTCAAGACATTTAAAGCTTAGCTGACTTAAATCAGTACTGCCAGTGGCAGACATTTAACAAGATATCATCTTCCCTTTTTAAAGTTGGGGAAGTTATTTCAGGTGAGTGCTGTTCAGACGGTGAGGAGTCTGCATCATTAACGTGTAAAGCACCAGAGGCCTGCGTCTACCAGATGTGTGAGCTGAGGATGCAAATGATTTCATCTCCACCACTCATCAACAGGAGGCGTGAAATGGAGGCAAGACGGGCCCTGGTGGCAGCTGTCATACTGACAGGGTCTGATGGCGACAGACAGTCACATAGACATGTATCTGGCTGAACTAAGATACATTGCATAATTTGCATAGGGAAATGACGTTGCAAAAGAGACAAGAATGCATGTTGAATAACGATGCCCACATTAACAGAATAATGTAGAGATATAAATGGGCTTCTAGCAAAAACAAAAACTGCTACATTATATTTCCATACAGATGGCATTCAAAAGAACAAGAGACACACAAACGTGTGAGGAGACTTTCGAGACAGATCATTGTGTAAACTTTGGAAAGAGCTGCATACTGGGAGGCAGACTCAACAGCCTTAAACACTGACTGTAATGAGTGTGTACTTGTCGAAACTGTATGAGGCAAGGCAACAGATGTTAAATGGGAGTACAAAATGTGCACTGGACCACGTTCTTGTCACAATCCCAGTCATTCTGGTACAGAACATCTGCTCGTTTCCAAACACATACGTGCCAGCGTACCTAGCATCTACATGTTTGCTTATAGGAAATCCTACAGTGAAATACATCACATTTCCTCAAGAATATATGCCCTCAATTTTAGCACACAACCCATTTCAGGATAATACCTTTAAACCAAGTGTCATAGACATAGCAATAGACAATCACACTGGACTTTTAACAAACAATTCAATAAGGAGGAAAATCTTTAATTCACCTATAATGTTTGTAAATAATGGAGAAATCATCTATTACTACCAGACCCTATCATAAAATGTTATGCTTCTGTTTGTGTATGGGTCTCAGTACCTCTTCTGCTTTGGTCTGTTCAAATGCAAACTCCATAGTAGGGACAGCGAGGTGGTTGGCAAAGAAGCTGACGTCCCCAGGGATCTGTAGGGAGCTGACATTTGGTCCAGGGCAGCTTCCACCTCGAATACAGCTCAGCAGCTGCCTCTGAAAGGTAACAACAGACAGAGAGAGATAAAGAGAGAGAGGAGGGATGTGAAAGAGATTTGTCATTAAATAGAGAAGAGTAGTTTAGCAGAATACAAGGACTAGATGGGAAGGGAAAGGCTGAAAACAATAGCACAATAGTTTTATAAATGCAGACAGATTGAACTGAGACAGAGAGAAAGCCAGAGAGACAGATATTCAGAGAGATACTGTAGATCTGGCAGTATGGTAGCAGAGGCTGAGTCTCGGCTGCTGATTGTGAATGCAACTCCAGAGGCTTTGAAACAGAAGCTGTGGGGAACAGTTTCTAATAAATGTTTTCGAAAAAGCTAAAATGAAGGTTTAAGTTTAAAGATTTACTGTGCTTGGTGTAACAGTCCCCCTGGATGTACTGTGGGAGGATGAGGAGGTAGTTTGGAAAAAATATGGGCCTCTAGAAATGTTCAATGCAGAGAGGGGAGATGAATAGCATGCATTTTAAAGGTACTAGCATGTACCAAAAATACCAGACAAATCAGGAACAAACAGAAATCCAAACCAATTAACAGATCTTACTGTACAAACAGAATGAGCATTTTTAAATGGATCTCAATTTGACCTTTGGCATCATGTTTATACCAGGTAACTCAGGGGGGACTACACAGTACCGACATTACAGAAAACATACTAAAACAGAAACAAGAATCTGAGAGGAAGTATCCAACCACTGTAAGAGACTCAATGAAATGACAGCAGAGGCCATTCAATTCCAGATAAAGCTAAAAATCTTGGAGAAAGGAAACTCAATAGCACGGAGATTGAGAGGAGAGAAGGGAGAGAATGGGTCATTCTGTCCTGTGTTGCCTTGCCTCCCGCCTTCTCCCAATCAATATTTAATTTATTTGTCTGCTATGATAACGAGATAGTGAAATCATTGTTTATATATTTGTGCTTAAATGATCCTGCAGCCGAGAGGAGGCTGGAGTTTGGCGTGCAGCCAGAGCAGCTGTGGGCCATCCCCTATGCAGCATCCACTCCTCTGTACTACAGTACACTACCCAGACGATGCATTAGATCACGCTGTAGCAGCAGCAGTACCACCTGTAACCATCAGTTAACCAGGCTTTTATCAATTCACAATGCTCACAGTACACTGCCCTGCCCTGCATAAGCTGTTATAGACTGCTTCCCATTCCAGAGATAAGAAACAACAACTTCTCGTAATGGCAATCTGCTAAAGGGAAGGAAATGTACACTGTTATGAATGTTTACATATACAGTTGAAGTCGGAAGTTTACATACACCTTAGCCAAATACATTTAAACTCAGTTTTTCACAATTCCTGACATTTAATCCAAGTAAAAGTTCCCTGTCGGGATCACCACTTTATTTTAAGAATGTGAAATGTCAGAATAATAGTAGAGAAATGTATTTATTTCAGCGTTTATTTCTTTCATCACATTCCCAGTGGGTCAGAAGTTTACATACACTCAATTAGTATTTGGAAGCATTGCCTTTAAATTGTTTAACTTGGGTCAAACGGTTTGGGTAGCCTTCCAAAAGCTTCCCACAATAAGTTGGGTGAATTTTGGCCCATTCCTCCTGACAGAGATGGTGTAACTGAGTCAGGTTTGTAGGTCTCCTTGCTCCTACACACTTTTTCAGTTCTGCCCACAAATTTTCTATGGGATTGAGGTCAGGGCTTTGTGATGGCCACTCCAATACCTTGACTTTGCTGTCCTTAAGCCATATTGCCACAACTTTGGAAGTCTGCTTGGGGTCTTGTCCATTTGGAAGACCCATTTGCGACCAAGCTTTAACTTCCTGACGGATGTCTTAAGATTCCTCCCTCAATGATGCCATTTATTTTGTGAAGTGCACCAGTCCCTCCTGCAGCAAAGCACCCCCACAACATGATGCTGCCACCCCCGTGCTTCACGGTTGGAATGGTGTTCTTCGGCTTGCAAGCATCCCCCTTTTTCCTCCAAACATAATGATGATCGTTATGGCCAAACAATTTTTGTTTCATCAGACCAGAGGACATTTCTCCAAAAAGTACGATCTTTGTCCCCATGCGCAGTTGAAAACCGTAGTCTGGCTTTTTTATGGCGGTTTGGAGCAGTGGCTTCTTCCTTGCTGAGCGGCCTTTAAGCTTATGTTGATATAGGACTGTGGATATAGATACTGTGGATATAGATACTTGTGTACCTGTTTCCTCCAGCATCTACACAAGGTCCTTTACTTTTGTTCTAGGATTGATTTGCACTTTTCGCACCAAAGTACGTATATCTCTAGGAGACAGAACGTCTCCTTCCTGAGCGGTATGACGGCTGTGTCGTCCCATGGTGTTTATACTTGCATACTATTGTTTGTACATATGAATGTGGTACTTTCAGGTGTTTGAAAATTGCTCCCAAGGATGAACCAGACTTGTGGAGGTCTAAAACTTTTTTTCTGAGGTCTTGGCTGATTTCCCCATGATGTCAAGCAAATAGGCACTGAGTTTGACGGTAGGCCTTGAAATAAGCTCAGCAAAAAAAGAAACTTCCCCTTTTCAGGACCCTGTCTTTCAAAGACAATTCATAAAAATCCAAATAACTTCACAGATCTTCATTTTAAAGGGTTAAAACACTGTTTCCCATGCTTGTTTAAAATGACCCATAAACAATTAATGAACTTGCACCTGTGGAAAGGTCGTTAAGACACTAACAGCTTACAGACGGTAGCCAATTAAGGGCACAGCTATGAAAATGTAGGACACTAAAGAGGCCTTTCTACTGACTCTGAAAAACACCAAAAGAAAGATGCCAAGGGTCCCTGCTCATCTGTGTGAACGTGCCTTAGGCATGCTACAAGGATGCATGAGGACTGCAGATGTGGCCAGGGCAATAAATTGCAATGTCAGTACTGTGAGACGCCTAAGAGCTACAGGGAGACAGGATGGACAGCTGATCGTCCTCGCAGTGGCAGACCACGTGTAACAACACCTGCACAGGATCGGTACATCCGAACATCACACCTGCGGGACAGGTACAGGATGGCAACAACAACTGCCCAAGTTACACCAGGAACGCACAATCCCTCCATCAGTGCTCAGACTCTCCACAATAGGCTGAGATAGGCTGGACTGATGGCTTGTAGGCCTGTTGTAAGGCAGGTCCTCACCAGACATCACCGGCAACAACGTCAACTATGGGCACAAACCCACCATTGCTGGACCAGAGTGGACTGGCAAAAAGTGCTCTTCACTGACGAGTCGTAGTTTTGTCTCACCAGGGGTGATGGTCGGATTCGCGTTTATCGTCTAAGGAATGAGCGTTACACCGAGGCCTGTACTATGGTTTAGGATGAAATTTGGAGGTGGAGGGTCGTCCGTCATGATCTGGGGCGGTGTGTCACAGAATCATCGGACTGAGCTTGTTGTCATTGCAGGCAATCACAATGCTGTGCGTTACAGGGAAGACATCCTCCTCCCTCATGTGGTTCCCTTCCTGCAGGCTCATCCTGACAAGACCCTCCAGCATGACAATTCCACCAGCCATGCTGCTTGTTCTGTGCGTGATTTCCTGCAAGACATGAATGTCAGTGTTCTGCCATGGCCAGCGAAGAGGAGATGCACTGCAGTACTTAATGCAGCTGGTGGCCACACAAGATACTGACTGTTACTTTTGATTTTGACCCCCCCTTTGTTCAGGGACACATTATTCAATTTCTGCTAGTCACATGTCTGTGGAACTTGTTCAGTTTATATCTCAGTTGTTGAATCTTCATATGCTCATACAAATATTTACTCATGTTAAGTTTGCTGAAAATAAATGTAGTTCACAGTGAGTGTGCGTTTCTTTTTTGGTGAGTTTACATCCACAGGTACACCTCCAATTGACTCAAATTATGTCAATTAGTCCATGAGAAGCTTCTAAAGCCATGACATAATTTTATAGTTTGTTAACGAGAAATTTGTGGAGTGGTTGAAAAAATAGTTTTAATGACTCCAACCTAAGTGTATGTAAACTTCTGACATCAACAGTATTATTATCCCTGTATGTAATGGCAATTAGAGAAGGTTTCTTCCCTGTACAGGTGCTGTAAATCTTGTAATGGCGCTGTATTTTCTGCAATCCACCTCTAATCGACTCATATTGACTGGGGAGTGCCCTGCAGTGTGTGAACCCAGGCCTCAGAGGGCTAACTGATCAATGGATCCTTTAATAGGCAACTTAACTGGATTACTGTGATGCACACTGACATGCTGTCTGACTGAACAAAAATACAGTGGGGGGTGAACAACATAAAGAAATTGGCAGTAGAATCTGTGGCCATGTGTGATGCATTCAGATAATGTCAATGTTTTGACATGTTCTTCTACAGTAAATAGCATATATTTTGTATGTATGTAAAAGCATAATCATTGGCCTAGTTCTGACTCCAAAGAAAAGTGGGATACATTTTGAGATTCAGGTCCTCAGAGGATGTGTTTTCAATAGTATAACTTGTAGAAGGAAGGGAAGCGCTGCTACGGTACACAATAGTAGATATTTGTGAATAGAAGGTGCTCTTTGGTAAAAGGGGTATATAGGTCATCAACAACAAAAAAGGAGGACCAAGGAACACTTCATTTAATTAAAGGGAAACTTCCCAGCTAGACACTATTTGGGCTGTCTTCCTACATAATTATGAGTGTGAGTGTGTTCATGAAATAATTATGCACTGTAGCTGTATTTTTGCATTTTTGCGCTGGGATAGTTCAATCAATTGCATCATTGGTTGATTGAGCATACTGTCTGAAATAAAAAATAAATGGAGGCATGTTTTGTAGCAATTATTGTGGCCTTTGTGTTTTGCCGATTGCGCGATTATGCTAGAAGTGAGTATATATGGTTGTTCTTGTTCAATAGAGCCATTGGCCATTGGTCTCAACAATGTTCCTATCTGCCAAGACATTGCAGGATATCTATTTTCTCTGGATTTGTTAAGACTACAGCCTGACGGGAGCCCTGATTCCTTGTTCCCACCCTCAAAGGCGGCATTTTCAAAACAAGGGGCAGTGCTAGTCTACAAGTTCACTGGAGTTGTTACCGTGCATCTATCCGAGATTGCTAAATAATTAGCTACAATTGCTGCTTCTGATGATTCTTCTTTACAAGAAGAGCTGGACCACGAAACATTTTTGAAGAATGAGTTGAGACAGCGATAAAAAAAATTGCGAGACCAGCAAGCAGTGGCGGCAGCCTAGACTTGCTGGACCAGGACTCAAATTACAAACAAGTCATTTGTTTAGCTGTTGGTAGTTAGCTAGCAATATTACCTCTCTTTTTACACGAGGCAGTTATTCAGTACAGTACAATTTGGTGATCAATTCAGCCATAATGGGGCTTGTTGGTACCACTACAAGCCAAACTAGCCAAGTTTAGCTAGTTAGCTGTATACGTAAAATGTACTGTAGTCTAATGTTATAGCTAGTTAGCCTAGCTAGCCTTAGTGCCTCTCGTTATATATAGCTAGCTGTATACGTAAAATGTACTGTAGTCTAACGTTGTAGCTAGTTAACCTAGCTAGCCTCAGTGCCTCTCGTTAGGAACAAAACTGGATAAATGTTTTGATGATCGCAGAGTAAAGGAATGGCTTTATGACTCATATTAATCTTGGAGTAACTATGTCTGGTGTTCTAGCTAGCTACTGTGTGTATGTGGGATGTCTCATATTCTACACCACGCTCAACCTCTTGCAGAAGATTTGTATGTACTGAAAGTCTCCTGGAGAGACATGAAGACTGATCATGAAGATGTGTAAAACATGAAGACTGAAGTGTAACCATAAAATAAACCATGTTCATCTGTAAACAAAAAGTTACAGTAGACTGATATGCGTTTTGTTACACTTAGTCAATAATGGGGCAGACGGGCTTTTAGCAAAGATGTGAAAAGTTTGAGGGGGGCTTGAACTGTTGACCGTCTAGTGGTGTATACAGTTGTGCTGTTGAGTAGACAAGCACTGCCAGCAATAGTGAATAGGCTAGAAGAGTATATACCAACACCCCTCTCTCCCATGCCAAAGAACTGACTGCAAGGGTGTGAAAAGTTTTAGGAGCACTTGTCTTGTAGACAGTTTAGTGTATTGGTGATTTTGTTTTCTCTAGGGGCTATTGTGCTTTCATAAATACCTTTGGCTGTCCTGGCTTGTTTCAAAGTCAGATGACGTTGAGCTTATTCCAGGGTGAAAGCTTTCATCCAATGTGTTTACAGGCTCTGTACTACTAAATTCAAGGTCATCAGCAGCAGGATTCAGAGATGTGGACTCGAGTCACGTGACTTGGACTCGAGTACCACTCAGTCGCACATTTTACGACTTGAAACTTGACTTGTCAAAAATAAAAACCCTTGCCACTCGACTTCGACTTGAGCATCTATAACTTGTGATTTAACTTGGACTTGAGCTGTATGACTCAATTTGTCATCTTGCGCACAATGAAGGCCTATCTGTTCTTTATATCGGAGTGCTGCAGATTCTGTTCTATGTCTTGACCAATCAGATTCCCTGAAATCACAGGTTGCGCTCCAGGCACAATGCTCGTCATTTAGCAAAGCGTAAGCCACTCTACTGTCGTCTCGTATTTATTTAGCAAACGTGATAACACATCACTCCTGACAGACACAAGCAATAACTCTTCACATAAATATTGCAGCAGCCTACAACTAAACTGTATGGGAAGAAAACACGATTTGTCCAGTCTGATCAACTAGGCTGCTGATAACAACTGCAGCCCGCAGCTGCATAGGCTACAGCCAATGCACCCTGTCCCCTCTGGCCAGTGTAAACAAAGTGGTAATGTTATGTAACCTATCTATAGACCATTTATTTGTATTAGGAGAAAATGTGAATATGATCAAATTTGGTTTAGGCTATATTCAAACTTGGGCTGGCTGGCTAGGCAACCTTGACCTTTTCAATACAAAATTATTAACTGAAATGAATTGAACACAATACCGATTACATAAATACACAGTGTTAGTACATTTTAATTGCAGTTGATATAGGCTTATACGATGTAAAACTGCATTATGCAAGCTCAGCCCTGTGAGCTCTACTGTCCAATTGCAGAGGTTGTGTTTGTGTAAAGAATAGTTGTAAAATATAATGAATATGAACAAGTACAAGGTTGCTGCAGTTTGACAGGGTTTTCATTCTTCCTAGGAACAGGTTTTTCAGATAGCCTAGTTGTGAAGAGCATTTGGCCAGTAACTGAAAGGTCAATAGTTCAAATCCCTAAGCTGACTAGTTAAAAAATCTGTCTTTGTGCCCTTGAGCAAGACACTTAACCCTAATTGTCCATGTAAGTCACTCTGGATAAGTGTCTGCTAAATGACTCAAATGTAAATCTGGTCTCACTGCCCATATAAAAACCTTTGCACAACTGATTAATCACTAATAGACCCTATAGAGTTAGGAAAAGCTCCAGGCCAAAGGTAAAACAATTTGCCCCACCACTCTGAAAAGCATACATTACACTTTTAAAAGACAGAGGCAAACCATAGAGAAACTGAAGGAGCTTTTTTTAAGTGAACATGAATAGGTACCAATAAGTACGTTATGATTGAAAAGCGCCACACTAGCCAGGGACAGGTTTGATAGAGCCACATAAGCACAGGCTGTGTGATGCTGCAAGTCTCTTCCTGCCCTGCACAATTAATCCACTCTCCCTGGCTCAAAATATAGCATAAACTTTGTAGGCCTATCTCCCTGTTCACCCATGACTGCGTGGCCATGCATGCCTCCAACTCGATCATCAAGTTTACAGATGACACAACAGTAGTAGACTTGATCACCAACAACGACGAGACAGCCTATAGGGAGGAGGTGAGGGCACTCGGAGTGTGGTGTCATGAAAACAACCTCTCACTCAACATCAACAAAACAGAGTAGATGATCGTGGACTTCAGGAAACAGCAGAGGGAGCACTCCCCTATCCACATAGATGGGACAGCAGTGAAGAAGGTGGAAAGTCTCAAGTTCCTCGGCGTACACATCATGGACAAACTAAAATGGTCCACCCACACAGACAGTGTTGTGAAGAAGGCGCAACAGCACCTCTTCAACCTCAGGAGGCTGAAGAAATTTGCCTTGTCACCTAAAAACCTCACAAACTACTACAGATGGACAATTGAGAGCATCCTGTCAGGCTGTATGACCGCCTGGTACGGCAACAGGACACCTACAGCACCCGATGTCACAGGAAGGCCAAAATTATCATCAAGGACAACAACCGACCGAGCCACTGTCTGTTCATCCCCGCTACCATCCAGAAGGCAAGATAAGAACAGATGCATCAAAGCTGGGACCGAGAGACTGAAAAATATCTTCTATCTCAAGGTCATCAGACTGTTAAACAGCCATCACTAACACTGAGAGGCTGCTGCCTACATACAGACTTGAAATCATTGGCCACTCTAACAAATGGATCAGTAGTCACTTTATTAATGCCACTTTAATAATGATGTTTAGATTTGTGTGTATTAGGTAGTTGTTGTGGAATTGTTAGATTACTTGCTAGATATCAGACATCAGTTCAACGTCTAGTTTTGATTTACATTTGGTTGTCTTACTAACATAAATTCAACATGAAATCAACAAAAAAGTGTCACAATTTCATTGGATTTAGGTTAAAAGTTGGGTTAAAAAAAATCCCTTACGTTGATTACTTTTTTATAATCATATCACGCTTCCATGTTGATTCAACATCATGACTTTGAATTCATATGATATGTTACGAATTACAATTAGTATGATATGTTACAAATTCCAAATCATACAATATGTTTCAAATTTGCAGTACGTATGATATGTTACGAATTCCAATATGTTGTGGCTAACATGAACATGTCTAACTTGCACCGTTATGCAATTATTAAGAGACTAGATACAAATAGCTAATCCTGGTGACCAATGTTAAAACAGTAATTTATTGAGGCAAACAGATCAGGGATGTCAAGGTGGTACCCAAGCATATGCTATGTGTACAGTGTATATAACAACTACCAATAGACCTACTACATTATAAGCGTACAGTCAATCAAAGAATTACTCTCTAAAGCGAGGAATGCATTTACTCAATTCAACTAATATAATTTATTAGTCACAAAATAATTAGCACTCAAAAAATTACAGTGTTAATGAAATACATGATACATTACAGAATAGTCAATTATTATCACCAATAGGCTAAACTTAATGTGGTCTTCAGTTCAGAATAATCTCTAAGAGAAAAAATGATGTGTGTGATACACAGGAGCATGCTAAAAAGTAAAATCAATAGACTGGAACAACACACCCAGATTGTAATCTAATCAACTCAATTTAAATGATGAGTGCACCCCTGTGTCGCTCTTCTTTGAACTATACACCATCCAACAAACAAAATAACAGTTTCTCTGTAACAATAAATCCATAGGACTTACAGTACAATAACACATATCAACATTCGTAGCTCTTTGTGGACTCTTGAAACAATCCAAACATGACAATTTCATTCACACAGTAACATTCATTTAGTCAATTTCACATTTTCATCTGTTTTCATACCTCCTACGTTGTCCGTAATCCCATGGTTCTGTGGGAACGTTCTTCCCTGGAGAAAGCCACAGATAAGGTATGTTTGACCCCTATATAGCCCACAGATGGTCAGCCGTCCCAAAATGTTCATAAAACGTGATTGAGTGGGCTTGGGCCTCGGCGCCTGCAAGTCGCCAGTTGCGAGTTTCACCTCTCATTCTTTTGTTTCTCACAAAATCGCCTTAGATCTTTCACCATTGGCATGCTAATGTTGGGTGCTGTAAACTGAGATGCTAATACATTTCATTTAATTTTATTTTCAAATATACTGTTTTTATGATGCAGCCATCTTTGATATCTTTTATGTATATCTGACTAATTTGCTAAAACCACATCTGAAGTTGCTATTGACTAATCCAATCAGATAAAATAAAATGTTACGCTCATTAAAATGTAAATTCATGCGAATTTCTCTGTGATGTGTTGGTGTACCTTCAGTTCTGTGTTTTGCTCTTACAAAGAAGAACGGAAGCATTCCTTTCTAGCTTGCTTACTTAAGGTTATGTGCACGTCTAAAGATGAAGACAATACTACCCGCCAAAAGGACATTTCTGATGTGATGCCGCTAGGTCCATGAACTGCTGGTCAGAAGATCGTCTACAGTGACTACAGTGCTGATCATCCGGTTTTGAACACTTCTGTCTGACGCAGAATCAGATGTGTTCATGGGGAGGATTATGTAAGGCGACCCAGCCCCCAAAGTGACTCTTTACACTGTATGTAAGGATTCCTCTGTGTTGTGTTAGGAATTCAAGATACTCACCAACCCCCATTGTCACACCTCTGGGTAGCAGAGGCTCTGTTGTCTTTACAGGTCTGTCGTTCTGATATCTGACTGGAGTAAAACTTTACAGTAAATCTATTGGTCAACAACTCAGATTTTGAATCTAAACAACTCAGATGTTAAAAAAGGGTCTTTCTCTTTATTGTTGCTGACCTGCGCTGATGAGATACCTACACTGTTTATTTTTATCTCTGTAAAGACAACCATCCCACCTCAGACCGAACTTCCACACGCTCATGCAACCTGTGCGGGAAAGGGGGTCATTTTTCTAGAACCTCCCCCAGTTCCTACACTAGCAGGACAAGGGCCAACACGACCAACCCCACTAACCCAAATCCCAAACCCACTGTCCCCCACCCCCTTCACCAGACAACAACAACAAAGACCTAGACCCAGACCTTTCCACAGGGACTGCCCAACCCACCACCCAAGATGTCTCAGAAATCCTAGAAACAGCCCCCACCCCTACTGGCCCCTCCAATCCCTTCCTTGCTACCTCCACACCCTCCAAACCCCTGGTCAAAGGGGAGCCGATATAGAAAAAGGCCATACAACCGGAAGACTCCCTCGCCTCACAACACCAGTTCTAAGACGACAACGAACTAATCTGGACAAAAATTACCAAAAGGAAAAGACCAGACAAAAAACAGACCAACAAGAGACCAGACCAGAAGAGCACCACAGAACCCAAAACCTGACGCCAGCTAACACGACCCACCAAATCCCCTACACCAGGCAGTCAGTAGGGAGGCATGTCAAGACCTGTGAACAGCCAAAAACCACCCAACAACACAAACGACCGCTAGAGGGCCTCATCCAAATATGCAATGACATGATCAGACCTGAACCCCCCAATAAGCCTTTATCATGACCCTGACAACACACTCCGAACAGAAGGACTTTCTTCAGATGGCTGTTCATGGTTGCCTACTAACAAGGGAATCCATCTAGAGATGGCACAAGGTACTGTACGTACAGAGAACTGCACCACGGAGGCACTCGCACTGAACACACCCACCAACTGTTTGTGAGTGCTCTGTGGCCAGGTGGATCTGGGCCCTGTTTCCTCCCTCTGTCTTCCAGCCTCCTCCTCCAACACCAGCCCAGGCCGATGGACAATACCCTCCACCACTCCCACCCCCCTGCTCACTCTCCCTCCCGTTCTCCTTCCTCCCTCTATGCTTATCTCTCTCACGGAACCAAAACCCGGCCATAAGCAGGAACCATTCATCACCACACCAGAAGAGGTGCGGAGGAATGACCAAAGCTCTAGACCTACGCCCGGAGCGAGCAGGTCACAGGGCAGTACCATCACTGACCTCCGGGTCTTGTGCTTCAAGGTGTGTCTGCTCACTCCTCAGGTTGTCCTTCCTCCCCTCTGCAGAGCCAACCCCAGTCCCAGTTCCAGCACCACACCCAGTCACAACACCAGAACACTGGAAGAGGCGGGGAGGAGGGGCCAAAAAACAGACATTCACCTGGAGCGAGCAGACCACAGGGGAGTGCCACAATTGACCTCCGGGTCTAGGGCTCCATTGCGTGTCTGCTTGCTCCTCAGGTTGTCCTTCCTCCCCTCTGCAGACTACCAGCACCAATCCAGATACCAGTTTCCAACACCAGACACAGCACCAGATGAGGTGCAGAGGAGGGACCAAACACCAGACCTTCACCGGAGCAAGCAGGCCATAGGGAAGTACCACCATTGACCTCTGGGTCTAGGGCTCCCTTGTGTGTCTGCTTGCTCCTCAGGTTGTCCTTCCACCCCCATATACAGATCCCGAGCCAGCACCATCCCCAGTTCCCAGTTCCTGGTTCCTGTTTTTTCCCAAGTCCCCTTTCCCAGCACCAGACCCAGCAACAACCTCTGGTTTCCAGCCCTGGTACCAGCATGATTTCCAACCCGGCCCCAACACCAACCCAGGTATTCCCGGTCCCAGCCCAACACCAGCACCAACCCTGGACACAGCACCAACCAACCACAATTACAGTACCACCTCCATCCAGCAACTGCCAGCCCAGACCCCACTGCTTCCCTAACACAAAGACCCTAACACACTATCAACCACTCCACCAGACCAAACATGACTGACTGATTGACTGACGGACTAACTAATTGATAGACTGATTATGGCTACAGTACCTGTTTTTTTATTGAATGCATTCGTTTTTTTGTGTTTTTCTCTGTTTTTCTTTTGATTCGATTAGTTTAGGTTGGATTGATTACTTATTGTTTGAAATGTTTATTATTTTGAATTTTAACCACATTTATTTGAAATGTTTACTTGAATTTTGGAACAACCAAATAAATGTAAGTGTCTCTCTCTCTCCACTCCAGGGATTCTTGGGGTACAGCCTTTCAGGCTATGACTTCTCTCTCTCTTTCCCTCTCTGATCATGCTTAGAATAATACCTGTTAATGCTTTGCATGTGATTTATGCCTTTTATGCTTTTATTTATTTTATTTATCGTATATGATTTATGCTTTGTATGTGATTTCATTCATCTTACAAAGTAATTACATTGACATTTCTTGATTGCTTATTACTGAAGCTCAACTATAGTCTCATGCATATTTGTATTATCTTTATGGAATCAGATAAACATTTGAATAGGTTTAATTGCATAGTCTTATTATGGGTCAGATGTGAGGTAAATGTAATATATATATCAAATATCACCCCACTACAGTGTTTATACCCCTTGACTTATTCCACATTTTGTTGTGTTACAGCCTGAATTAAAAATGGATTAAATATATGTATTTTCTCACCCATCTACACAACATACCCTATAATGACAAAGTGAAAACAAAATGTTTTCAAAATGCAAATTTATTGAAAATTAAATACAGATATATCTCATTTCCATAAGTACTCACACCATTGAGTCATTACATGTTAGAGTCACCTTTAGCAGCGATTACAGCTGTGAGTCTTTTTGGGTAAGTTTCTAAGAGCTTTGCACACCTGGATTAGACAATATTTTCACATTATTCTTTATAAATGTATTCAAGATCTGTCAATTTGGATGTTGAACATTGCTAGACTCAGGTTTCAGGTAAGACCCAAGTGCAGACTTTTGAAGTAACAATGTTTATTGTGTCCCCCATCCGAGGGGTGTCCTCGGATGGGGCCACAGTGTCTCCTGACCCCTCCTGTCTCAGCCTCCAGTATTTATGCTGCAGTAGTTTATGTGTCGGGGGGCTAGGGTCAGTTTGTTATATCTGGAGTACTTCTCCTGTCCTATTCGGTGTCCTGTGTGAATCTAAGTGTGCGTTCTCTAATTCTCTCCTTCTCTCTTTCTCTCTCTCGGAGGACCTGAGCCCTAGGACCATGCCCCAGGACTACCTGACATGATGACTCCTTGCTGTCCCCAGTCCACCTGGCTGTGCTGCTGCTCCAGTTTCAACTGTTCTGCCTTATTATTATTCGACCATGCTGGTCATTTATGAACATTTGAACATCTTGGCCATGTTCTGTTATAATCTCCACCCGGCACAGCCAGAAGAGGACTGGCCACCCCACATAGCCTGGTTCCTCTCTAGGTTTCTTCCTAGGTTTTGGCCTTTCTAGGGAGTTTTTCCTAGCCACCGTGCTTCTACACCTGCATTGCTTGCTGTTTGGGGTTTTAGGCTGGGTTTATGTACAGCACTTTGAGATATCAGCTGATGTACGAAGGGCTATATAAATAAATTTGATTTATTGCAACAACAGGGGCAGGCAAACGACAGGTCAAGGCTGGCAGGGGTTGATAATCCAGAGTAGTGGGGCTAAGGTACAGGACGGCAGGCAGGCCCAGGGTCAGGTCAAGCAGAGGTCAGTAAAGCAGAGTAGGGGCAAAGGCACAGGATGGCAGGCAGGCTCAGAGTCAGGACAGGCAAGGGTCAAAACCAGGATGACGGGAAAAAGATAGACTGGGGAAAAGCAGGAGCTGAGACAAAACGCTGGTTGAACAAACAAGACGAACTGGCAACAGACAAACAGAGAACACAGGTATAAGTACCCAGGGGATAAGTGGGGAAGATGGGCGACACCTGGAGCAAGGTGGAGACATGCACAAGGACAGGTGAAACAGATCAGGGCGTGACATAGACAACCATTTTCAGATCTTGCCATAGATTTTCAAACCGATTTAAGTCAAAACTGTAACTAGGCCATTCAGGATCGTTCAATGTCTTCTTTGTAAGCAACTCTAGTCTATATTTGGCCTTGTGTTTTAGGTTATTGTCCTGCTGAATGGTGAATTTGTCTCCCAGTGTCTGTTGGAAAGCAGACTGCACCAGGCTTTCCTCTAGGAGTTTGCCTGTGCTGAGCTCTATTCCATTTATTTTTATGAAAAGAAAACTCCCTAGTCCTTGCCAATGACAAGCATACCCATAACATGATGCAGCCACCACCATGCTAGAAAATATGAAGAGTGGTACTAAGTGATGTGTTTTGTTGGATTTGCCTCAAAAATAACGTTTTGAATTCAGGACATAAAGTTAATTTCTTTGCCACGTTTTTGGAGTTTTACTTAGTGCCTTATTGCAAACAGGAAGCATGTTTTGGAATATTGTTTTTCTGTACAAGCTTCCTTCTTTTCACTCTGTCATTTAGGTTAGTACTGTGGAATAACTACAATGTTGTTGATCTGTCCTCAGTTTTCTCCTATCACAGCCATTAAACTCTGTAACTGTTTTAAAAGTCACCATTGGCCTCATGGTGAAATCCCTGAGCAGTTTCCTTCCATTTTGGCAACTGAGTTAGGAAGGATGCCTGTATCTTTGTAGTGACTGGGTGTATTGACACCATCCAAAGTGTAATTAATACCATGCTCAAAGGGATAATCAATGTCTGCCTTTTTTTTTACCCATCTACAAATAGCTGCTCTTCTTTGAGAGCCATTGTAAAACCTCCCTTGTCTTTGTGGTTAAATCTGTGTTGAAAATTCACTGCCCAACTGAGGGACCTTACAGATAATAATATGTGTGGGGTACAGAGATAAGGTATTTGTATTTATTATGGATCCCCTTTAGCTTCTGTCAGGGCAGCAGCTACTCCTCCTGGGGTTCGGAAAAATTAAGGCAGTTATACAATCTTAAAAACATTAAAATACATTCATAACAGAACACACTGAGTTCGTGCCCTCAGGACCCTACTCCACTACCACATATCTACAACACAAAATCCATGTGTATGTGTGTGTATAGCGCGTATGTTATCATGTTTGTGTATCCGTGTATCTGCGCCTATGTTTGTGTTGTTTCACAGTCCTCGCTGTTCCATAAGCTGTTTTTATTTGTTTAAAATAAAAAATTCTGATTCTACTGCTTGCATCAGTTACCTGATGTGGAATAGAGTTCCATGTAGTCATGGCTCTATGTATTACTGTGCGCCTCCCATAGTCTGTTCTGGACTGTTAAGAGACCTCTGGTGGCAATGACCATCTTAGCTACTGTTGTATCAATTTGTTTTGACCATGGCGGTTTACAATCCAGGGTTACTCCAAGCAGTTTAGTCACCTCAACTTGCTCAATTTCCACATTATTTATTACAATATTTAGTTTAGGTTTTGTGTTTAGTGAATGATTTGTCGCAAATACAATGCTCTAGTTTAAAAAATATTTAGGACTAACTTATTCCTTTCCACCCATTCTGAAACTAACTGCAGCTCTTTGTTAAGTGTCACAGTCATTTCAGTCGCTATAGTAGCTGACGTGTATAGTGTTGAGTCATCTGACATACATAGACACGCTGGCTTTACTCAAAACAAGTGTCATGTCATTAGTAAAGATATAAAAAAGTAAGGGGCCTAGACAGCTTCCCTGGGAGTGAAATTCCTGATTCTACCTGGATTATGTTGGAGAGGCTTCCATTAAAGAACACCCTCTGTGTTCTGTTAGACGGGTAACTCTTTATCCACAATATAGCAGGGGGTGTAAAGCCATAGCACACATTTTTGTCCAGCAGCAGACTATGGTTGATAATGTTTAGAGCCGCACTGAAATGTTAGAAAACAGCCTCCAAAATCTTTTTATCATCAATTTCTATCAGCCAATCATTAGTCATCTGCGTAAGTGATGTGCTTGTTGAATGTCTGTCACGAATATTACCGAAGGTGGCTCCCCTTCTTGTTCGGGTGGCGCTCGGCGGTTGTCGTCGCCGGTCTACTAGCTGCCACCGATCCTTTGTTCTGTGTTCGTTTGGTTTTGTCTAATTGGTTTCACCTGTTCCTTGTTTGGTTGTTAGGGTGGGGTTATTTAAGTTAGTTTAGCCCGCTTCTGTTTGTGCGGGCTTGTTCATCTGTATTTGTGAGAGTGGTTAGTGTTTTGTTGGGTTTTCTCGCTGTCCTAGTATTTCACAATAGGGTACTATTTTGTTTTGTAGTTACACCTGTGTTGGGTATACTATTTTGTTACTGTGATTTTTTTGGACATTAAAGCGTGTTTTTTCCCGCATCCTTTGCTCTCTGTGCCTGACTCCACACCCATTCACTCATTGAGCGTTACAATGTCCTTCCCTATAAGTGTGCTGAAAGTCTGTTGTCAATTTTTCTACTGTAAAACAGGCTGATTGGTTGGCTATTTGAGCCAGTAAAGGGGGATGTACTATTCTTAGGCAGCAGAATTAGTTCGGCTTCACTCCAGGCCTGAGGGCACTCACTTTCTAATAGGCTTAAATTGAAGATTGCATGGCCAATAGGAGTGCCACTATTGTCCACTATTATCCTTGGTAATTTTCCATCCAAGTTGTCAGAACCCGGTGGCTTATCATTGTTGATAGACAACAATATTTTTTTCACCTTTTCCACACTCACTATACTGAATTCAAATGGACAATTCTTGTGTTTTATAAATTGGTCAGATATACTTGGATGTGTAGTGTAAGCGTTTGTTGCTGGCATGTCTTGCACACGTTTGCTAATCTTGCCAATTAAATTTTTTTTTTACTATCATTCTTTATGTAATTTATCTTTGTTTCATAGTGTAGATTCTTCTTCTTTTTATTCAGTTTGGTCACATAATTTCTCAATTTGCAGTACGTTTGAAAAAATGATTGTCATTCAACAATCATGTTAAGCACTATTGCACCCAGTGAGCCCAGTGAGTCCATGCATCTTATTATGTGACTTGTTAAGCACATTTGTACTCCTGAACTTATTTAGGCTTGCCATAAGGGTTTGAATACTTATTGTCTCAAGACATTTCAGCTTTTCATTTTTTATTAATTTGTAAAAATATTCAAAAAACATAATTCCACTTCAAAATTCTGGGGTATTGTATGTAGGCCAGTGACAAAAAAATCTCAATTTAATCAATTTTAAATTCAGGCTGTAACAGAACAACATCTGGAAAATTCAAGGGGTGTAAATACTTTCTGAAGCCACTGTATGTCTAGTCTATGAGATCAGGCTGGCAAAGCACGGCCATTTCTCTAGACTGTTTTCTGTAGGCGGAATGAAAACAACTTGACCCAGTTAAACATCTTTCTATCAAAAGTACTCAATGTACTTTACCTCTTTCTAGGTAAATAAAATAGCCTCAAGTGTTACTGTTGTATCCAAAGAATTGTAAAGATTTTTAAAAAATTGATATACATTACTATATAGTAAGTACCAGTATAAATGTAACTGCTTTCCTAAGAACATCATCACAAAGGATTCAATATACACACTTATTTAGTATGTTTTCCTATCAAGGTTCTGTTGAACTCGTTTGAGCAAACAAACTCCATGCCTAGAGAAGGTAAAGGGAAAGAGAGTGGTAGAGAAAGCGAGAGCGAAAGAGAGGGGGGAGAGAGAGAGGGAGAGAGAGAGGGAGAGAGCAAGATAGAGGAAGATAGCAAGGTAGAGAGAGTGAATAGAAAGCGAGCAAGATCAAGAACGAGTGTAGAGGAGAGAGAGGAAGGGAGGCTCTGATAAAATTTGTCAGCCGAGCTGGTTTACTAGCGACGGTTTATTGATTGTGTACTAATTAATGGCCGTCATAGGTTATAAAACATGCCATGGTGCTGCCTTGGAAGAGAGGCGTCTCTACTGTGCAGGCATGCTGCTGGTGTGATTGATCTCCTATAGTCACATGCTACAACCATTACAAGCCTAACCCGCAACACCTTAACATAAAAGAAACAAGTAACAACAAAATACTGCTTTGTTGAGTGAACCAGGCAGGTAAATACAGTATATATAGATTGCTTTTAATGAATTCAAGATTGGTATCCCTTGGTAACACTTTGTCATAAACATTTGCATGACACTGTGCACATTTTCTCTAAACCTTGAAGCTCAAAAACAACATTTTAATTTCCAGACAAACATGAGCTGTGTTCGAATACTAACTGCACTAAACGTACTATTTGTGACGTGACTTGAGTATAGTATGCTTATTGGTCATAGTATGGACATAGTTAGTATTTCAAAAGTTCCTTGATGTCGTTCTAAATTTGCCAAAAAACGAAGTATACATGCAGTGGACATTTTTTCTGTATTCTTAGGACCCATAATGTAATTCTTCAGAAAATGGATGTGGCTTCACAACATTTTCAGATTTTAAGAAAATGGCGTAAAATATGCAGCCAAAGTCTGACAAGAGTGGATACAAATTAATTTAACTAATTGTGACAAATGTTGAACAATGTAATAAAGTAATAACTTTTCAAATAAGTTACGATACACCTTATGTTGGCCGACAATTTGTTAGCTACACTATCCTTATGAATCGCATAGCATTACACCAGTACCGGTATGTTAGCTAACGTTAGTTGGCTACCAATACATCGAACTTGCCAAGCAGTATATTAACTATCTGCTATCTATCTAACTACCAAATGTTTATTGGCTTGATTATTTATTTAGCTAAGTGGTATAGTCATTGTGCATTTTATTGGACATGGTTCATTCTGGCTATATACTACGATTTCAGAGAACTCTCACGCAAAATATCCCGTTGAATATGGCCGGTGTCAGTAAACATTGGCAAAAAAAAGCATCATTAAATTGTTGCCAGCAACACAGTTACAGTCATACCAGCTCTGATAGGGTGAGTAAAATGGTCAGAGTGAGGTGTTCTCTCATTTGTGTCTGGAAGTAGCTAGCCCACATTAGCCAGTTAGCTTGGGTCCTTGACCGTCGTTGAACGCTCAACCCTACTTATCAGCCAGAGCATCCAGGGTGTGTGCTCTGAACGCTCCGAACGGACAATCTGACAACGCCCAGAGCACACTCTGGCACGCCAGACTGAATTTACAAACACAACAGAAATTGTAAAATGTTTAGCTAGTCATTTGTTATGCTAACAAGCTAGCCAGAGGTTGCATAGCAACAGCCTCAACTTCCGATAGACAGACAAAGCTCTAGTACGCTCAGCTGAAATGATCCAGTTCGTTTACAGTATACTAAAATGAACTAATTGTATATAGTATGTAGTATATACTCATTAAGTATGTCGTATGGGTATGGGTATTTGAACACAGCTATGGTTTTGTTTTACAGATAAAAGGATGTCCTGGGGCTGTGAATACTAGTGAAAAAATCATCAGAATTCTTGTCCAGTTCTGATACATATACAAATCTCCAGGCAAGACACTCCACGTGTGATTAATCTTGTATGGAGAAAGTGAACTATGATCACTCGCTGCACCCTATTCTACTGTGTAATCTTGTCTGTGAAGAATAGCTCAGTAGGCAGCCTGTGTGTGTTTGTGAGAATGTGATTGATATAAATAGATGTGAATGCCTGATGAGGGGAAAAGAATAGGATGAAGAAGAACAGAACGCACTTGACCCTCTCAACTAGGGGTTTTCTTCGCAATAAGGGTAAATAAAAAACATTTGTCTATGGATGTCGAGCCACAAAGGTATTGAGATGAAATGGAATGAGATTGGAATTGAAATCATTAAATCGATGTTAAGCAGAAGTCCATTCTCTGATATTATGCCTTTCTTTAATGGCTAATAATCCTGGATAATGTTCCGGGATTCTTCCGATGGCATTGAGGAGTACACCACATCAGTCACTGGCTTCATCAATAAGTGCATCGATGACGTCGTCCCCATAGTGATTGTACGTACATACCCCAACCAGAAGCCATGGATTACAGACAACATCTGCACTGAGCTAAAGAGAAGAGCTGCTGCTATCAATGAGCGGGACAACCCGGAAGCTTATAAGAAATCCTGCTATGCCCTCCGACAAACCATCAAACAGGCAAAGCATCAATACAGGATTAAGATAGAATCGTACTACACTGGCTCCGATGCTCATTGGATCTGGCAGGGCTCGCAAACTCTTACAGTCTACAAAGGGAAGCACAGCCGAGAGCTGCCCAGTGACACGAGCCCACCAGAGGAGCTAAATTGCTTCTATCTCACTTTGAGGAAAGTAACACTGTTCCGTACGACTGTGTGATCAAGCTTTCCGAAGCCGATGTGAGTAAGACCTTTAAACAGGTCAACATTCACAAGGCCGCAGGTCCAGACGTATTACCAGGACATGTACTTTGAGCATGTGCTGACCAACTGGCAAGTGTCCTCACTGACATTTTCAACCTCGCCCTGTCTGAGTCTGTAATAGCAACATGTTTCAAGCAGACCACCATAGTCCCTGTGCCCAAGAACACTAAGGTAACCGGCCTAAATGACTACCGACCCATAGCACTCATGTCTGTAGCCATGAAGTGCTTTGAAAGGCTGGTCATGGCTCACATCAACACCATAATCCCAGAAATCCTAGACCCATTCCAATTTGCATACCGCCCCAACAGATCCACAGATGATGCAATCTCTATTGCACTCCACACTGCCCTTTCCCACCTGGACAAAAGGAACACCTATGCGAGAATGCTATTCATTGACAACAGCTCAGCATTCAACACCATTAGTGCTCAGTCCCCTCCTGTACTCCGTGTTCACTCATGACTGCATGGTCAGGCACGACTCCAACACCATCATTAAGTTTGCCGATGACACAACAGCGGTAGGCCTGATCACCGACAACAACGAGACAACCTATAGGGAGGAGGTCAGAGACCTGACCGTGTGGTTCAAGGACAACAACTTTTCCCTCAACGTGATCAAGGCAAAGGAGAGGATTGTGGACTACAGGAAAAGGAGGACCAAGCACGCCACCGTTCTCATCGACGGGGCTATTAGTGGAGCAGGTTGAGAGCTTCAAGTTCCTTGGTGTCCACATCACCAACAAACTAACAAACTAAGAAACCAACAAACCCCTCAGGAGACTGAAAAGTTTTGGCATGGGTCCTCAGATACTCAAAAGGTTCTACAGCTGCATCATACCTGCATCACTACCTGGTATGGCAACTGCTCGGCCTCCGACTGCAAGGCACTACAGAGGGTAGTGAGTACGGCCCAGTACATCACTGGGGCCAAGCTGCCTGCCATCCAGGACCTCTTTACCAGGCGGTGTCAGAGGAACGCCTTAAAAATTGTCAAAGACTCCAGCCACCTTAGTCATAGACTGATCTCTCTGCTACCGTACAGCAAGCAGTACCAGAGCGCCAAGTCTCGGTCCAAGAGCTGAATGTCTAATCAAATGGCTACCCAGACTACACCCCCCCCCCCTCTTTTACGCTGCTGCTACTTACTGTTAATATCTATGCATACTCACTTAAATAACTCTACCTACATGTACATATTACCTTAATTACCTCGACTAACCGGTGCCCCCGGACATTGACTCTGTACCGGTACCCCCTGTATATAGCCTCGCTATTGTTATTTTACTCCTGCTCTTTAATTATTTGTTACTTTTTTTGTGTGTGTTATTTTTCTAAAAACTACATTGTTGGTTAAGGGCTTGTAAGTAAGCATTTCACTGTAAGGTCTACTACACCAGTTGTTTTCCGCGCATGTGACAAATAAAATGTGATTTGATTTGATTTAATAATTGCTGAGTCACAGGCTGTGCTATAAAGACGGACTATCTCTCTAGAGTTCAAGTGAAACATAGTCTACTCTACATTACAGTATAATGTGTAGGAGTGAGGAGGAATATGACATTGGGAGAATCTCAATTGCATACTCTTCGCCTCCTCTCTCCTCCTTCTCAAAACCCAATGGAGGAAAAGGTCAGAGGGGAGGGCCCTGTGGCTCTCTCATCCAATGGGTTTTAAGAAGGCGAGGAGAGAGGATGCGAGGAGTATGCAATTGAGATCCTCCCACTATGCTGTGTCATCAACTTCAGCTTTTATGTCATAACTGAGTGACTGACAGCCACCTACGTGCAGAGAGAACAGACCGTTCTAGAACACTTCCATTCTAACAGATAGACATGGTCCCATGACTCCCTGTGTGTGAACATCCCTGGGGTGCCCCTGTCTGTGCAGTGTGAAAGCACACTGGCTAATTTGAGTCAATGGTAATCAGGGTCTGCTCAAACGCCTCCAAATCTATTCTGCTATATCCAGGCCCTCTCGTTAGAGAAGAGAAAATAGCTAGGAAAACTTTACAAAGTCAGGGGATAGTACGCCACAGTACTAAAGACAATAATTAACCCTTTACACTCATGGGAATTGGCCTATATGGATAGGGCTAAATTGAAATGTTTCTTACAGAAGAAATGTGAAATGCATAACCCTGGTAACAATTGAAAGGGAACAGTTTCAAGATTATCAGAAAATTATTAGACCAAAGGTGAGGACACATCAGTTCACCTGACACAAGACTGAATCCAAACATTACACAAACATTTTCTGTGCATTTTACATTTACTGTACTTTTTGCCGCATTGGTTGATAACGAAATCAGAAAATACTCTGGATACATTCAGTAACAAAATATTCCTGGAAAATGTGTGGTAGGTGAAACATAAGACAAATGACAAAAAAAGACAAAAAAATGACAAGGACTAACTGGTGTATCCAAGTCACCACACACCACTCCAAACTGTGCACAGTTCCTAAGTCATTTCAATGCACTTGTATGGCTCAAGGAAAGAGCCTTCAACTATAAGGTCATTTTTTTGCTCTCCTAGCTGTGTTGTTGAGGAACTAGAGCAAGAACACTTAATAGTTTTTTTTATTTGGAACACAACCATGCATCCCCACCATCACACAATTACTGTTGTTGTTTACACAATCCAAAAACGGTCCATTGAAAATCCCAATCTGGGTCAGGTGGGCATCATTTGAAAGCCTGTTATATTGCCAACATGAGCTAAGTTATAAAATAAGATATTACAGTTAGGCTCTCACAATGAAATTCAGGGAAACAAATCATAGCGCGCATAGAATGAAGTCATGAGTGCATTCAGGTCGCGGGAAATTTTCTTCACAATAGACAAAGATAGGCTCATTCTATTCAGAACAATATGGACCCAAAAGGCTGAAACGTTGGATGTCTACCCATTCTAAGGACTTAAGCTTGGTGATTTTGTAAGGTCCCCCATGAGTGACAGAACACTGAGACAATCACGGCGCAAAGCTCCTATTTTTTGCTGGCCCACCCGACCACCACAGAAAGCACTGAGCTAGGCTGAAACACCTGCATTTTGGAGCTCTCTTACTCAAGGAAACAAAAAAGAGACCATGTTTGTATGTGGCTTTATTAACTCAATTATATATATACGTATATATATTTTTTGCTAAGCGATCACAGGGATGCTGGCCCATGTTGACTCCAATACTTTGTGTCTAGTTGGCTAGATGTCCTTTGGGTGGTGGACCATTCTTGATACACACAGGAAACTGTTGAGCGTGAAAAACACAGTAGTTTCGCAGTTCTTGACACAAACCAGTGCGTCTGGTACCTACTAACATGCCCAGTTCAAAGGCACTTATATCTTTTGTCTTGCCCATTCACCCTCTGAATAGCACACATACACAATCCATATCTCAATTGTCTCAAGGCTTAAAAATCCCTCTTTAACCTGTCTCCTCCCCTTCATCTACACTGATTGAATTGGATTTAACAAGTGACATCAATAAGGGATCACAGTTTTCACTTGCATTCACCTGGTCAGTCTATGTCACAGCAGGTGTTCTTAATGTTTTGTACACTCAATGTTTTGTACACACATGAGTTTTATGATATGGAAATGTGAGTGTACATTTGGGCTCACGGTTGTTTGGCTTGCTTGTATGACATCAAAGTGGTATTTATTATAATCCTCACTGTCTCATGTTTCGAAAAGTATCCTCTTAATTTTCAGAATTTGGGCCTTCTGAGTGGTGCAGCGGAAACTACAGGCAACTACAGACCCTGGTTTGTTCCCAAGCTGTGTCACAACCGGCCGTGAACGGGAGTCACATAGTGCGGCGCACATTTGACCCAGCATCGTCCGGGTCAGGGGATTGGCCCAAGGTGTAGGGCGTCATTGTAAATAAGAATTTGTTCCTAACTGACTTGCCTAATTAAATAAAGGTTAAATAAAATTGAAAAAAATTAAAAATTCCCTCACTCAGACAACCAACAATTTGCAAAAGTTTTGTGAGGGTTGGGGGTGACTTCTTGTCACGCAAGTTGGTCATGTTCAGAATGGCTGTCAATCAAAACCCATACAGCGCTGTGAAGCTCAGAGCCAGAGCTCTGGCGTCATGTATAGCATGTTACTGTACAGGCATATCTGCCATTTTCAACCAGTATACGGGGTACGAGTGTAAAGGCTTACCATGTTTACAAAATGCACTCAATTCACGATGTAAGGATCAATAAAATGCCTCAAAACACACTTATCTTTGCAATAGCATGCATGACTAAAGAAGGGAGAGCATTCCCGAATGAAAATTTATTAAATCCATTATGAGTAATTGGGCTTTTAATAGTGATAATTAAGGCTGCTTGTTTCTCTGGAGTTCTACCACTACTTGCCAGTGCATGAGTTTCCTTACAGTATAACAGTGAGCCTGCTATTTCTATTGAGCAGGATACTGTAAAAGCACAGTATTAGGTATTGGTATTTTTGGTTCCGTTTTCGTAAAACAGGAGGATCAGGAAGATTTCACACATGTGAAATAGCGTAGATGAATAAAAATGCACCCATTGACAGAGATACAAAGCTTATTATGCTAATTAAATCATATGTTTCTCTCTGTTTGGTAATCGGAATTCATGAGTTTTCTGAACAAGATTTTCCTTCACAGCACCGCTGTAATTCAGACACATACGGATTCTAAACCACAACACTGATACCATGGCTGTAAACTCACCGACACATCCAAATGATTTACTAGGAGCTTTTCCACATTTCAAGACAGATGTACGCAAAACAAACAAATGAATCACTCTTCCTCACAGTTTCTATTTTCTGCAATTTATACATCCTATGTCAAGGCTATTCAATTGAGCAGAGTGAATTTGAGAGATACCTTGTGTAGATAATACTCCTCCACATGGGCAATAGCGTAACCTCTCTCTGGACAGATTGAGCTAGTAGCAGTACAGAATGGATCTAACAGCCCAGCATCTATGGACTATTTCCAATCTGAATCCCCACAGCTGAATTCTGCATTGACAAACACCTGTTTTAATCAGAAGCGACTTCTCTGAAAGGATTACAAGTTAGTCTGCTTTTCTAAATGGATTTTCCATCAGAATACTATCAGACTGTCAATGTTTATTTAAGTAACTTATGAGCGAGAGCGAGAGAGAGAGAGCGAGAGAGAGTCATTTGAATCCTAAGGATGCAGCTTTAATCAGTTGTGAAACTTGGTGTACTTTGCCACTAGATATAAAAATGCATGCATCAGTATATCTGCATATTTCAGGCGACATTTACAAATAACGGATAATGGATTTGCTTGTCAATTGTAATTTAAATTATTTATGCCACTGTGGTCTATTCATGAACCCCAGTAGGGAGAGACTTTTATGGCAAACAATATTTCCGATAACATCAGCTCTGGCACAAAAATCTTTGTGATCTAATCATTCCCGGTTTGTTTGTCCATGGATAAGGTTGAAAACTCACTGGCCACAACATACAGTGAATCAATTCAGACACAATCTCTTGTTCACTGGTAAAATGCAATAGATGGGAACTTTAAAGTGGATTATTAAGGCTTAACAGGGTTTAGCACAGCCTATCTTCGATAGGAATCTAGAAGCAGACAGACAGCACATTTATTGTGTTGCCCCAGTGTCCACAGAGCACAATCACAGCAACAGATAAAAGTAACTTGGTTCCTGTGGGAGACCCATGGCACTGAAGAACAAACAGCCTTGTGGACTCCATGAGAAATTGTTGGTTATATCCCGATTACCAAATATATGGTCATTTTAGACACAGACTGCAAGTGGTGGATTAAATGTCCCACAACAAACACCTGTCCCCATACCTAAAACTCAACTATGTAGGATTCCAGAGACGGTTGGTGGATGATTCTACTTTGAAGGAATATTTGACGAGGGTTACACTGCTCCTATTTCATTTCAGCAATGGCCAATCCAGGTCGCAGTTGTAAATGAGAACTTGTTCTCAACTCGCCTACCTGGTTAAATAAAGGTGAAATAAATAAATAAAAATCTGCTGCGAAGCTTCAGTTTAAAATACTATTTAGAACGAAACATAAACATCGCTACAACAATACCCGATTAAATTATGAAAGTTTCTCAATTTATTTTGTATGCTTGGCTCCGTAATCCCCAAATGAGTATCTATTGTATTATAATTGGTGCCAAAGCACCCATTCCAAACACATAAACACAGTGGAATCTCTGCTTTGAGGACAGCTGCAAAGTAAGATAAGTAGAAAGTGTTACCGCGCTAGCAAAAACATGATTTATTATGTCTCAAAATATTGAGACTGGTGAGCCTACCTGGTGCTTCAGAGTGCTACTTGAAAAGATGAATAGTGTGACTGGCGCTATTCACAGACTCAGCTGAAGCTGAATGAGCAGTAAGGACAAAGAGACACAGAGCACAAGGATGCATGTGTGTGGCATGATGAGCAACCAAAACACACTGGAGTTAGCAGCTCTTCCCATGAACACATTACACAAAAGATGTAGAAGAAACACTAGTTTGCAGTTTCACATCCTAGTTTTGCTGTTAACTATTGCTACTGAAGCTGATGTTTCACTTACTCCATCCTTGAAATTGTAGCCTCTAATTAGTCAATGGCAATTAGCAAACGCCAGCCATATAGAGACGACCTGGCAACATTGTTTTGATGGGATTCATTTCAATCAGCATGCTAATAAGGACAGTTATATTCCCTTTCTCTGATTGGCAGTCTACTGTTACCATAAGTCATTAAAATGTTCTGAAGGAACAGACACAGGAACACATTATTTTACCTTTATTTAACTAGGCAAGTCAGTTAAGAACAAATTCTTATTTTCAATGACGGCCTAGGAACAGTGGGTTAACTGCCTGTTCAGGGGCAGAACAACAGATTTGTACCTTGCCAGCTCGGGGATTTGCAACCTTCCGGTTACTAGACCAACGCTCTAACCACTAGGCTACCCTGCCGCCCCAGGTAGTATGTATGAAGGAGTGAAATAGTAGTTGCTTTTGCTGATCACAATTGGCCCAGCATCGTCAAGAGTTTGGTCGGGGAAGGCCGTCATTGTAAACATGAATTTGTTCTGAACTGACTTGCCTAGCTAAATAAAGGTTAAATAAAAATATAAAGATGCCAGAGGGCAAAAACAAAGTCGCAATCAGGAGAGTGTAAGACCAAAAACAAACAGCAGAGTCAACAGTCCACAAAAAAAAGTTACATTAGCGTATCTGGGACACAAATCACTTAGGAAATCTGCCGTAATTTAAAAATAACTATATTTTCCTTTTTATCTGGCTTCATTCACTAATTTCAGGAAGAAAGAGAAATATATTGCTGTGTGTAGAGTAGAGGTCATTTCATCTCTCTGTGAGATATACCCTTCTGTTTGATTAAGCTCTATGCTGCCATGGCAGGTCTGCTTGCTTTTATTACTCCCCAAATGTCACAAGTGGACTGGCATTTAGGTTCATTAACAGGATTATGGCAAGAGGAGAAATAATGGAGCATTCTGCCATGAGAGTCCACCCTCTGACCCCCATGTAGCTTCCCTTACCAAGAACAATAGAATACTGACAATGTTTAAATAAGTTAGCCTTTTCAACACTCCTCCATCACAAGGTACAATTATTCAGGGTAGCAACCAGCAGATGGACTACCCGTTTGAATTATATTAGGTTTTATTTTCATCCAGAGAGAAAAAAACGAAATCGAAAATACTATAATTTACAAGGCATCTCAGGTTGAAGCAATGGATTTTGACCACTTGATCGATCATCTCTACTTTTCTGTGAGGATTCCTCATGTCCTCAAAGATAATAATATGTTGTAACACTGTCTATTTTTTGAATCACCTGTGGAAAAGATAGGATATAAAACACAATACAGATTGGCCAGTGTAAAGGAGAGAATGTGGAGGGATAATATAGCATTGTACCTTCTGGATGTCTGAGGTGAGTTGGAGCAGTGAGGGAGAGGCAGTGGAGCGCAGGGTCTCCGTCCCCCTGACAGGACTGTGGAGGCTGACGTAGGCTACAGCCCTGCTCTGCAGCACCACCCGGTTCTCCTGCAACAACACAACACAACATGCTGATTAAGCTTTGGAATTCAATACAATATCATACAATACAATACATAGCTAGGATCTGTGCAACATCTGAATCCTCATCAAGGAGTTCACATCTCCTAGGAAAATCAAGGCCGGGAATGTGTACAGAATAGTAAATGACAAACTAATTGGTTTGATACACATTATGTCTGACATTGGTACCCCTCTGCATAAGCTGTATATTGAAGCAAACAGGAAATAGCACATCATAGCCTATACATTGGTTGAGATGGTGCTCCGCAGAATTATTATAGAAAATGCCCGTGGCAACGTTTTTATAATAATCTTGCTATATCTAGTACATGACTTTGAATATTAAACTCAATAGTCCTCATTGCACTCTGAGATATAGTAACTGCCAGGAGAATGTTATTAATGCTTGGCTGCAGCTACTGCCTTCCAATCTTTCCCTTAGAATCTCCAACATGGTTTGTTGGAGACGTACGAGAGTCAAGAGCTGTTTTTGTGTTATTTTTTCCCTTTCCATTGCTTGAAGCCTTGAGGGCTGACAGAAAGCCCTGTTTTCTCCTGTGGTGCAGAGCTGAAGTGAACACAGAGTGAGTAAATACAGTAGCTTTGACCTCCTATTAAACCAGATGATGTTGCTTCACCAGGGAAAAACACATACAGCACTCCTTTGGTACAGTAATAAACACACTGATACACGTGTGTATATAGTACATAAATACACTGATACATATCTGTATAGAGTACATAAACACCCTGATACACATGTGTATACAGTAAATATAGCAGGTACAGTATATAAGCGCTATAGAGTAATTCCATGATAAGACTCGGGTTCACAGAAGAGAGACAGGGGATTCATGCAGGTTTACCTCTCCCCACTCAAAGGAGCCGATGTTGCCGAGCGCTGATCCCCCCCATGAGCAGAAGACAGTGGTGCGGTCGGGTTCCCAGCCTCTCCGGGCCTGCTTGGTCACCGAGGTGATGATCTGAGTCATCATGGCAGAGCCGCCGCGCCAATCAGCTGCTGTCCCTTTATGCCAGCTGTCATGGCGACTGCCCACCAGCACATATCGATCTATGCACAGACAGAGGAGAGGGACACACCCAGAGGACAGAACACACACACCCACACACCCACACACAAACACAAGGGTTGAGACTCTGTCTGACTGTCTGTTTAGTAAAGACTAAAACTTGTGTGCGTGAATAAAAGAGATTGCTCGCAGCCATGTTTTACACAAAGAGGAGTTGTCGTGATGGATTTCTTTATTTGGACTTTATTTGGATTAAGTTTTAGAGGCAGAAAAGGTCTGAAAATCAACTAAAATGTTGCCAGGATATTGTGTAGGAGAAGTAGCAAGATATGCTGTATTCTGTCCTTCTTGGGTAAGAAGAGTGTAGGTGGGAGGCATTTTGAAAGTGTACAAGAGTTGTGAAAGACAGATGAGTAAAAAGTAAAAGTGTTGTTGACCAACAACACAAACAAAATAAAACAGGCATCCCACTGGGCACACACCGGTTAAATCAACGTTTTTTAAACGTAATTTGTCTACGTATTGTGACGTGCAATCAATGTGGAAAATAAATTGGATTTGAAAAAAGTAATCAACCAATACTGTTTTCATCTAATTTCAACCAGTGTTGTAAAAATTTAAATAAACATTGGTTTATATGTAAACATTGGTAAAACATAAGACAATATCAAAAGGTAAAAGTTTATTATTAATATCATGAATTTGTCATCCTATTTACAAGGCTAAAGGTATTATACTTCTAAACTTCCAAAGATCAAATCAAACATGGAAGATTTATAGTATACCCAGCTTCACGAGGAAATAATGGTGTCCTTTATTGGGCAAATCAGATGTCAACGTAGCCTAAATAAACCCAACCTCACTCCGAATTTAGTTTCACATACATCTTGTGTAACAAAAGTTAGAGGAATTACTTTCAACTATTCAATGCTATTTAGATAATCTACGCAAAAGAGTATGGAAGCTAGTCAATGTCTAAATCTGTTTAGTAATTTTCATGGGGCATTTAGACAGGTAGGTGTCCTGGCACGATACATTCTGGTGAAGGGAAGGGAAAATATTAAAGGCTTGCTCTGCACCAGGGACTTTATTGAAATCATCCTAAAGGCACCAACGCAGGACCGTTATTAAAAGGCCATTTCCAGGAGCTAAATGACCTGTGTCTGGGCCAGCCAGGATGGCGATGGCAGACATTGTTTTATAGAAGCAGTTTTTCACAACAGACAAAAAAGCTGTTTCAGCACCCGGAGGTTCCATTTTCCTCCACACACACTTCCTGAGTTGGTTCTCTCTGCAGGAAACAAAGAGGGCACGGTGGGGAGGACTAATCGCATAAGCAGTTATCTTGGAGATTATAATTTGGAGTGTGCCCGTATTCATGCTTAGTCTGTGAGTCTTACAAGATTGCTTCCTCTTGTTATTAAAGGTGGCTGAGATAAGGCAACTACTTCCGTATCGCCATGATTGCATAATGTTCAAAGTCATTATGGATTTAGCGTGGTCTTTGTGCACTCAGCTGTGAACATTTTTTTATTTCTATTTACCTGGATTGGTCTTTCCTCTCAAGTATCCACACACATTGTTTACTGTCTTGTATATTGAGTGGGTCCCAATAGTTAGTTGTATCTTCCTCCTCTCTGTAAAATAATAAGACAAAGATAGGCCTTAGATCATCCATCCCCATCCCTCTGAGGACAACAACAAACAACATATTGTCTTCCAATTTTTTTTATAAAAAAAAATTGTTGTTTTATATATTCCTCCTCCTGTATACACTTGTTTCATCCCTCAGCCAGGTAAGGAAATGAATATCACTCTTACTGGCCAACATACACACATAACCATAATTATAATTATAATTATAACCCTAAACCTAACCCCTAAGCCTAAAACCCAAAAGGATAGTATTGTTATACCACGCACGCACGCACGCACGCACGCACACACACACACACACACACACACACACACACACACACACACACACACACACACACACAAAGCAGGTAAGTGGGTTATACAAGATGATATTTTTTGTAATCATTGAAGGGCAGCGGGGAGAGTGTGTAGTGCCACTGACCCCCAGGAGGGCTTAGTGAAGGGAGTGTGTTTGTTCTTCTAACATACTGAATCAGCACATAATTTACTTTTACACAGATTTCTACAGTACATGTACAAAAAGTATACTTTAAGCCAGCTATAGGCAATATGCTTTGGTTCTATCAATGCTTATATTTCTATCTGCTCAGGTCTTGCTGTGTGTCCGTGGCTCTTACGGTCATGCTAAAATGTCTGTCACCCTATCAAACTTTGTGCCCAAGGACCAAAACAGAAGGGATTAAAGTCAAATCCAGACTGACACAGTTTGGTTGTACTTTAAAAGTAGAAGTATACAGAGCAGTTGAAGGGTTGGTGCAGAGAGGAAAATCACCCAGAGGCCTTCATAAAGAATATGAAGACTCCTTTACATTTCCTCTGGAGTCTGAGATTCTTGCCAATTAAGGAACAAAGGGTCAGGGTGTGGGCGTGAATATATATACACCAGGAGATGAAAGGCAACCCGGTGTCCTGGAAGAGCACCCTCCCCTTCCTCTCTCCTCTCGTCCCCTTCCATTCCTCTCCTTTCTGCTCCTCTCCTGTCCTCTTCTTTCCTCTTTCCTCTCCTCCCTCTCTTCTCCCCTCCTCAGAGCAGCTTTCTGTGACATTGCACCTTGGGAGTTCAAAGGGGAGCCTCTCTGTGTTGAGGATGTGGTCTCTCCGCAGGTAGGAAGGCGATGCAGAATTGAACATTCTGTTTAAAGAAAGGCTCCCAGATAGCATCCAGATGTGTTGGCCCTAGGGTGTACAGTACAGACACAGACTTTTTTATTAGGCTGCTTGGATGCAAAAATCACAGGGAAATAAAGATGAAGTGCCAGTGAAGATGTAATCCCCGGAAACAAATAGTGATGGAGGGGCCCAGTATATACTGTTTAGTTGACAGAGCATTTTCCCCCTCTATGAGTCATTTAATTCTGTATAAAAATTCAGTGGACTTCTCACGGGCACACTTTCCCATTTATCACTTTTGACAACAGCACAAATTACTTTGGCTAAAGAGCAGAAGATGAACACATAGCTTTACAGAAGTATATTAAAACTGTGCCATGTAGGTATAGGGCTTTCACTACCGGGTAGCAGAAGGTATTAGGTTGCTTGAAATCATGTTTATATGGTACTATTTACATTTAAATCTAGTCAATTGTCACAAATAGTCCGGGTATCCATTTGATGACCTGTTCAGGAGTCTTATGGCTTGGGGGTAAAAACTTTGAGAAGCCTTTTTGTCCTAGTCTTGGCACTCCGGTACCGCTTGCCATGCAGTAGTAGAGAGAACAGTCTATGACTGGGGTGGCTGGGGTCTTTGACAATTTTTAGGGCCTTCCTCTGACACCACCTGGTATAGAGGTCCTGGATGGCAGGCAGCTTAGCCCCAGTGATGTACTGGGCCGTACGCACTACCCTCTGTAGTGCCTTCTGGTCAGAGGCCGAGCAATTGCCGTACCAGGCAGTGATCGCACCAGTCAGGATGCTCTCGATATGGCAGCTGTAGAACCTTTTGAGGATCTCAGGATCCAAGCCAAATCTTTTTAGTTTCCTGAGGGGGAATAGGCTTTGTCGTGCCCTCTTCACAACTGTCTTGGTGTGTTTTGGCCATTCTAGTTTGTTGTTAATGTGGACACCAAGGAACTTGAAGCTCTCAACCTGCTCCATTACAGCCCCATCAATGAGAATGGGGGTGTGCTCGGACCTCCTTTTCCTGTAGTCCACAATCATCTCCTTAGTCTTGGTTACATTGATAGGTTGTTATTCTGGCACCACAAGTCAGTTTAGAAGAAATTCTTATTTTCAATGATGGTCTAGGAAACAGTGGGTTAACTGCCTTGTTCAGGGGCAGAACAACAGATTTTCAACTTGTCAGCTCGGGGATTCAAACTTGCAACCTTTTGGTTACTAGTCCAGTGCTCTAACTACTAAGCTACCCTGCCACTCCTGGTTTTGAACCTAGCAGGTCCAAAAGAAAGTCAAATTCGGGAACCATCAACAGATAATACAGCACCATACAATACAATACTATACAAAATGCATGTAATCACATCAAATTGTATTTGTCACATGCTTCGTGAACAACAGGTGACAAACAGTGAAATGCTTTCTTACGGGCCCTTCCCAACAATACAGAGAGAAAAAAAATGAAATAATAGAAAAAATTGAAACCAAGGAATAAATACACTTTGAGTAACAATAACTTGGATATATACACGTGGTACCAGTACCGGGTCGATGAGCAGAGGTACGAGGTAATTGAGGTAGATGGGTGCATATAGGCAGTGTCGTAAAGTACTTAACCCTTGTGTTGTCTTAAGCATCAAAAATGACCCGCCACTATGTTTAACAGCAAAACCCCCTGAAATTTGATGACTTTTCCTAGAATGACCCCAACATTAGAAAAAGTGAAACATCGCCTTTGTTCATATTTCTGTGAAAGCTGTACACCATCAGGGTACAAAGATTGTCTTAGGGTCATTTTTGACCCGGCAGTTCTAAGATCATTTACACACCACAAAAACCACAAAGACACGCACGCACGCACACACACACACACACACACACACACACACACACACACGCACACACACACACACACAAGATCTGGCCTGCTAGCTACCTAGAGCTACTTGGAATAGCTACCCTGCTACCCTACTAATCCATGACTGATCTATCGACGTCACCGTACAAAGAGGCAAAAATAGACTTACCCCCATCGCGACGTCCCCCAAAGGCCCTTCTGCTAACTTGCTATCCCCGGTCTGCTAACTTGTTAGACCCGGCTGCTAGCTTGCTAGCCCCGGTCTGCTAACTGCTAGCTTGCTTCCCCGTTCTGCTAACTGCTTGCTTGTTAACCCCGGTCTGCTAACTGCTAGCTTGCTAGCCCCGGTCTGCTAACTGCTAGCTTGTTAGCCCCGGCCTGCTAACTGTCTGAATCGCCGTGTCCCCAGCCAGCCCAACCACTCACTGGACCCATATGATAATTTGGCTAAGCATGCTTCTCTCTAAAATCAATATGCCTCGTCCATTACTGTCCTGGTTAGTGATTACTGTCTTATTTCACTGTAGAGCCTCCAGCCCTGCTCAATATGCCTTAACCAACCATGTTGTTCCACCTCCTACATGTGCGATGACATCACCTGGTTTAAACATCTCTAGAGACTATATCTCTCTCATCGTTACTCAATGCCTAGGTTTATCTCCAATGCACTCACATCCTACCTTACCTTCGTCTGTAAACTATGCCTTGAATCTATGATATCATGCCCAGAAACCTGCTCCTTTCACTTTCTGTTCTGAACGTGACAGACGGCCAGTTCGTATAGCCTTTAGCCGTACCCTTATCCTACTTCTCCTCTGTTCTTCTGGTGATGTAGAGGTGAATCCAGGTCCTGCAGTGCCTAGATCCACTCCCACTCCCCAAGTGCTCTCATTTGTTGACTTCTGTAACCATAAAAGCCTTGATTTCATACATGTTAACAATAGAAGCCTACTCCCTAAGTTTGTTTTACTCACTGGTTTAGCACACTCTGCCAAACCTGATGTCTTAGCTGTGTCTAAATCCTAGCTTAAGAAAACCACCAAAAACCCTGACATTTTCTATAAAATTTTCTGCCAAGATAGAACTGCCGAAGGGGCGGTGTTGCAATCTACTGCAAAGATAGCCTGCAGACTTTTGTCTTACTATCCAGGTCTGTACCCAAACAATTTGAACTTCTACTTCTAAAAATGCACCTTTCCAGAAACAAGTCTCTCACTGTTGCCGCTTGCTATAGACCACCCTCTGCCCCCAGCTCTGCCCTCGACACCATATGAGAATTGATTGCCCCTCATCTATCTTCTGAGCTCGTGCTACTAGGTGACCTAAAATGAGACATGCTTAACACCCCAGCCATCCTACAATCAAAGCTTGATGCCCTCAATCTCACACAAATGATCAATGAACCTACCAGGTACAACCCCACATCCGTAAACACGGACACCCTCATAGATATCATCCTAACTAACTCGCCCTCCAAATAGGCCTTTCTAATCGACCTGGCCGGGGTACCCTGGAATGACATTGACCTCATCCCGTCAGTAGAGCATGCCTGGTTATTCTTTAAAAGTGCCTTCCTCACCATCTTAAATAAGCATGCCCCATTCAAAAATTGTAGAACTAGGAATAGATATAGTCCTTGGTTCACTCCAGACCTGTCTGCCCTTGACCAGCACAAAAACATCCTGTGGCGTTCTGCATTAGCATTGAAAAGGCCCAGTGAAATGCAACTTTTCAGGGAAGTTAGGAACAAATATACACAGACAGTTAGGAAAGCTAAGGCTAGCTTTTTCGAACAGAAATTTGCATCCTGTAGTACAAACTCAAAAAAGTTCTGGGACACTGTAAAGTCCATGGAGAATAAGAACACCTCCTCCCAGCTGCCCACTGCTCTGAGGCTAGGAAACACTGTTACAACCGATAAATCCACTATAATTGAGAATTTCAATAAGCATTTCTCTACGGCTGGCCATGCTTTCCACCTGGCTACCCCTATCCCGGTCAACTGCCCGGCACCCTCCACAGCAACCCGCCCAAGCCCCCACCATTTCTCCTTCACCCAAATCCAGATAGCTGATGTTCTGAAAGAGCGGAAACATCTGGACCCCTACAAATCAGCCGGGCTAGACAATCTGGACCCTCTCTTTCTAAAATTATCTGCAGAAATTGTTGCAACCCCTATTACTAGAAAGTTCAACCTTTCTTTCGTATCGTCTGAGACTCCCAAAGATTGGAAAGCTGACGCGGTCATCCCCCTCTTCAAAGGGGGTGACACTCTAGACACAAACTGCTACAGACCTATATCTATCCTACCCTGTCTTTCTAAGGTCTTCGAAAGCCAAGTTAACAAACAGATTACCGACCATTTCGAATCCCACGGTACCTTCTCCGCTATGCAATTTGGATTCAGAGCTAATCATGGGTGCACCTCAGCCAAGCTCAAGGTCCAAAACAATATCATAACTGCCACCGAAAAGAGACATTACTGTGCAGCCATATTCATCGACCTGGCCAAGGCTTTCGACTCTGTCAATCATCACATTCTTATTGGCAGACTCGACAGCCTTGGTTTCTCAAATGATTGCCTCGCCTGGTTTACTAACTACTTCTCTAATAGAGTTCAGTGTGTCAAATCGGAGGGCCTGTTGTCCGGACCTCTGGCAGTCTCTATGTGGGTGCCACAAGGTTCAATTCTCGGGCCGACTCTCTTCTCTGTATACATCAATGATGTCGCTCTTGCTGCTGGTGATTCTCTGATCCACATCTACGCAGACGACACCATTCTGTATACTTCTGGCCCCTCTTTGGACACTGTGTTAACTAACCTCCAGACGAGCTTCAATGCCATACAACTCTCCTTCTGTGGCCTCCAACTGCCCTTAAATGCAAGTAAAACTAAATGCATGCTATTTAATCGATCACTGCCCAGACCTGCCCGCCCATCCAGCATCACTACTCTGGACGGCTCTGACTTAGAATACGTGGACAACTACAAATACCTAGGTGTCTGGTTAGACTGTAAACTCTCCTTCCAGACTCACAATAAGCATCTCCAATCCAAAATTAAATCTAGAATCGGCTTCCTATATCACAACAAAGCATCCTTCACTCATGCTGCCAAACATACCCTCGTAAATCTGACCATCCTACCGATCCTCGACTTCGGTGATGTCATCTATAAAATAGCCTCCAACACTCTACTCAACAAATTGGTTGCAGTCTATCACAGTGCCATCCGTTTTGTCACCAAAGCCCCATATACTACCCACCACTGCGACCTGTACGCTCTCGTTGGTTGGCCCTCGCTTCATACTTGTCGACAAACCACTGGCTACAGGTTGTCTTCAAGTCTCTGCTAGGTAAAGCCCCGCCTTATCTCAGCTCACTGGTCACCATAGCAGCACCCACTCATAGCACGCGCTCCAGCAGGTATATCTCACTGGTCAACCCCAAAGCCAATTCCTACTTTGGTCGCCTTTCCTTCCAGTTCTCTGCTTCCAATGACTGGAACGAACTGCAAAAATCTCTCCCTCACATACTGTATCTCCCTCACTAGCTTTAAGCACCAACTGTCAGAGCAGCTCACAGATCACTGCACCTGTACATAGCCCATCTGTAAACAGCCCATCTATCTTCCTCATCCCCATACTGTATTTATTTATTTATCTTGCTCCTTTGCACCCCAGTATCTATACTTGCACATTCATCCTCTGCACATCTACCATTCCAGTGTTTAACTGCTATATTGTAATTACTTCGCCACCATGGCCTATTTAATGCCTAACTCCCTTATCTTCCCTCATTTGCACTCACTGTATATAGACTTTTCTTTTCTTTTTTTCTACTGTATTATTGACTGTATGTTTTGTTTATTCCATGTGTAACTCTGTGTTGTTGTATGTGTCGAATTGCTATGCTTTATCTTGGCCAGGTCACAGTTGCAGATGACAACTTGTTCTCAACTAGCCTACCTGGTTAAATAAAGGTGAAATAAAAACACACAAACACACACACACACACACACACACACACACACACACACACACACACACACAATGAGAAATTGAGATTATGTGTGCTACTGATTGAACTCAGGCAAAACTAAAACTTTCTTGTGTGTGTGCAGTATCTCCCCTCCACGTCCCCACACATGACTCAAGTTCACAGTCAAAATAAAAACAATTTCTAACAAAATAAACAACATTTCTGACAAAATACAAATGTATTGAAAGCATTGTTTACTAATGGGGAATGCAGTCAGAGGCTATAAAGGTGATGCAGATGACAGTCCCCCCAGTTCTCTCTTTGCTGAAGCCATGAGTGCGTATTTCAGTGCCCAGTGTAGATTCGATTTTTTCAGATGTCCAGGAGGAACAAGAGAACAATGATTTAGAAGAGGAGGATGTATCTGAAGAAGAAGATGGTGAAGAATACAACCCAGAGCACGATGCATCATCTTCAGATGAAGAAGAAATCCCCCAAGCTGAAAGAGAGACATTTTTGTCAAAGAACAGCAAAATAACATGGTTCTCGTCACCACATGACAACCAGGGCAGGATGGCAGCACAAAATGTCATAAGGATGACACCAGGGCCCACAGGACATGCAGTTTCCCATGCTCAAGACATTGCCTCAACATTCTACAAGTTCATCACACCAGTCATCAAAAAAATTATATTGGAAATGACAAATTTCCGTAAATCTGGAGACAACTGGAAAAGGATGGATGAGATTGACCTGCGTGCCTACATAGGGCTACATAATCTTAGCGGGTGTGCATAGGTCCCGAGGCGAGGCTACATGTAGTCTCTGGGATGCAGAGAGTGAAATGGCGATTTTCCGTGCCACGATGCCACTGAAAGTCTTTCACACTTTCTCAAGAATGCTACGATTTGATAACTGTCAAGACCAGCAAGACATGTGAGAGACAAACTGGCTGCCATAAGAGAGGTCTGGGAGAAGTGGGTGGAGCATCTGCCATACCTCTACCACCCTGGGCCTGAAGTAACAGTGGATGAGCAACTGGTTCCATTCAGAGGTTCCATTCATTTTTTTATATCTGTAATGTAAGTGATTTTCACTGTTAATTTGATTATTTATTGCTGTAATTTTATTGATTTATGTGATTGTTTTCTGTGACACTGATACTAACTACTGATCTCTTGTCAAAAGGTTGTTGTCCTTTCCGGCAGTATATGCCCAGCAAGCCAGCAAAATATGGCATCAAGATATGGGTGACCTGTGACGCACAATCCAGCTAAACTCGGAAGATGCAAGTCTACACAGGGAAGCCAACCAGTGGAGGCCCGGAGAAGAACCAGGGGATGCGGGTTGTGCTTGATGTGACAGATGGACTGAGGAGGCACAATGTCAGTGTGACAATTTCTTCACCTCTTATGAACTTAGCCAGCAGCTCCTGAAGAGGAAGATCACCATGGTTGGCACAGTTAGAAAGAACAAGCCTGAGCTCCCCCTGCACTCCTCGCAACAAGGGGGAGAGAGGCCTTCTCATCAAAGTTTGCCTTCACCTCCACCGCCACTCATTTCTTACCTCCCAAAGAGGAACAAAAATGTGGTCCTCCTGAGCACACTGCACAAAATGGCTGAGATCAGTGATCATGAGGACAGGAAGCCAGCCATCATCCTGGACTACAACCACAACAAAGGAGGCGTGGACAACTGGACAAGGTGATTGGAACTTACAGCTGCAGGAGGATGACTGCCCGCTGGCCCCTGGTCATCTTCCATAACATCATTGATGTGTCCTTATACAATGCCTTCGTGATATGGAACAAGATCAACCCTACCTGGATGCCTGAAAAACAGATCAAGAGGAGAGTGTTCCTGGAGCAGCTGGGAAAGGCACTTGTAACCCCACACATTCAAAGAAGGGAGCGCCTCCCCCGCACAGCAGCCTCTGCAGCGCTTGTGAAAGCTGTTCAGGGGGCTGAATCTTGTCCTGATCCACCTGAGGCTGCAGCTGGCGCAGGCAAGAGGAGGACATGCCAATTCTGCCCCCAAAGGACTGTAAAACAAATACTATGTGCTGCACATGTGAGAACTACATCTGAAAAGTCCATGTACACAGACTTGCATACTGTCCTACATGTGCAAATTAGAGTTGATTGATTTATTTTATTTATATTTATTGTTGTTGTTTATATACCTTGTGTGTGGGGGCAATGGTTTAAAAAATGGGAGAAGACTAGTATTTTGTAGTTGAATTCCTCCTTGTACAGTATATAAGAATATATCACTATGTTGCCAAAAAAGTTGAAGTCTGTTATTGTTTCCCTTCAATTAAATGCAATTCAAAACTACTTTCTGCACATTTCTGATACTTTCTTAGGCTGTACAAGGGCTATCTCTTGCTAAAACAATTATGTTTACACCTATGCAATACCTTTAGCAATAATAATAGTAATGATAAACCTTTACTTTAGTAGAGTTATGTGTTTTCTTTTATTTCAACAGGTGTGTTGTAATAAAAATGAGTTGTGTCCACTGATTAAATGCAGTCTTTCTGCATTGTGAAGAGGGAAAACCCCGATATTCACAAAGTTTGTGATAAATGACAGGTATTTTCTTCATGCAAAATTCAATTAAGCTGCTTTATTTCAGGGGTTTAGTGAAGGCGGGTCATTTTTTACCCTTGGGACAAGGGGAGTATGCAGAATGTTAAGACTACACAAGGGTTAAGTAGAAATATACTTTTAAGTACTACGTAAGTTGTTTTTTGCGGGTACCCGTACTTTACTTTACGATTTATATTTTCAACAACTTCTACTTTTACTTCACTACATTCCTAAAGAAAATAATGTACTTTTTTACTTCATACATTTTCCCTGACACCAAAAATTACTTTTTTGAATGCTTAGCAGGACAGGAAAATGGTCAAATTCACACACTTATCAAGACAACATTCCTGGTCCTTCCAAATACCTCTGGTCTGGCAGACTCACTGAACACAAATGCATCCTTTGAAAATTATGTCTGAGTGTTGGAGTGTGCCCCTGCCTATTCGTACATTTTAAAAACAAGAAAATGGTACCATCTGCTTTGCTTAATATAAGGAATTTAAATGATTTATACCTTTACTTTTGATACTTAAGTATATTTTATTAATTACATTTACTTTTGATATTTAAGTATATTTAAAACCAAATACTTTTAGACTTTTACTAAAGTAATATTTTACTGGGTAACTTTTACTTGAGTAACTTCCTATTAAGATATCAGTACTTTTATTCAAACATGAAAATTGGGTACTTTTTCCACCACTGCATATAGGTAGGGGTAAAGTGACGAGGCAACAGGATTTATACTAAAAAGCAGCATATGTGATGAGTCAAGAGTGCAAAAAGGGTCAATATACAAAGTGTTTTATGGCAAATATACTTCATACATCAACCACAACTGATGGTTTTAAATGTATTTACCAGAAAATCAAAATGTATATGTCACTTTGTTCTTTTCTTCACAGAGCTTAATCAGTAGAGGAGGGAAACCAATATGGACTGGCCTACTTGCACCTAGCAATCAATAGCTTTGTAATTAAAGGCCCCAGAGTGTTTCTATAAAGCTATTTCAAATAGGTTTTTGCAGCCGAGCTGTAATTGCTCTGAAAATCTGTTACACTTATGGCATTCGTTTGGGGCCTGGGAGAGCTGGGTATATGCGGCAGAAGGTGGTGATTCACTGAAATCACAATTCGTCTGGGCTTCTTCTTTTGGTATCAAATTCTTTATGGTGAATAAAAGAGAGATGAAATCGCCCAGCCAGTTCTATCTACAGAGGGACAAAATACACACAATAATGAATAAGTCCCTTTCAAATGCATTGAGTGGTGTGCTGCTCCCTTCAATGGTGTGAACATTGCATTATCCGCTCCGGAGCGGCTGGAGAGCGCTGAGAGAGGCATGACGTCACCTGGACACAGGTAGGTAGAACCATTAAACCTCCCAGGGCCTCGCAGTTAATGTCTTGTTTCCATGGAGCAGAGCTGCATGCAATTAGAGAATGGCCAAGCAATACAGTGAGCCTTAATTGAATGGGAATTAAAAAAAAGAGGAGGCAGACAGAGGGAAACAAATGATTTGAAATCTCTGGAGTGGTCAGTGCTTTAGCCGAAATCGATGGAGAACAGATTACCAGTGCTCCCCTGTTTGATCAAACTAATGGAACATTGCTGCGGTCCGTTTCAGGGCTTGGCATTAGGAGGTCATGCTTGGGAGGCTTGTAAGCGGCCCTGAAAAGGTGCACATCTGGGACACCCCTCCCTTTGAGGGATCGATAGCAACCATGTTGTGGCCACTGGTATTTTTGGCCCCATTGATTGTCAGTGTGTGGCGGTGCGGCTCGGTGAGTCCGTGTCTGCAGCATGACAGGGGATGCCTGCCTGCCGTGGAGGGTGCTGTTCCAGTTAGTAATCAGGGGGGTTTGTACACATGGAAAAATGTGAAGTGACTGGTGCAGACAGCCTCACCCAGCCAGGCATACATCTAAAGAAACCTCTCCTCTTAACCCCTTCAGCTCCTCCATGCCTTACTGTCAACAGCAGGACAGGGGTCCTCTCAGAGACGATGCACACCATAATTTGCCACATTTAGTGTTTTAATATACTGGATATCAAGGGTGAATTGACAAGATTGCAAAACCCATCCATGCACATACTCCAACATACAGACGCACGGACACACGGACACAGACACACACATTCACTTCTGACTGTCTGGTGAAATCCTTGGCAGATGCCTTTCTGCCTTTGGAGGTGATTCAAAAGAGCAGAACGTAGAGTCATCCAAGACAACAGCAGAAGTGCCTCATAATCACCCCGATAGCATGAGTGTTTACCTTCTTTATTATGACTTTGGCAAGGGGTTTGACTTAGTCAGTTTTCCTTCATTTTGTCATTGGAGCCAAAATCCTCTACTGTCTATCAACCAGAGACAACTGCACTGCAGCACTTGCTAGCTAGGTCTCCTGGGTGATGATGCAAAGATAAGAGGGGATTTTCAGCCAATAGCATGAATTAGAGCCTAATACCTACCATTAAAAAAATAGTTAATGCAACTGCTTTCTCCTCCTGGAGAGGGTCTGGTGTTGCTGTGATGGGGATATAAAGCACCCTTCCATTTTACTCTAAATGTCCTTTTAAATATTTACCTCATTTTACCTCAACTGACTTTTGAAAGAGCATGATGACACTGCAAAGTGAATGGTTATTCTTTATTCTGTTAATGGGTGTAAACCTGGCAGGGCGTTTACAGCTTGCTGTATTAGGGAGATATTCCAGGTAAACAATTACAGGTATAATTGCCTATTAACATCTGAAGTGACAAAGAGCTGTTCAATCAAAGGGCTCGTGTTGACTTTTGATGAGTGACAGTAAAAGGAACATAGGTGATACAAATCAAATCAAAGTTTATTTGTCACGTGCGCTGAATACAACAGGTGTAGTAGACCTTACAGTGAAATGCTTACTTACAGGCTCTAACCAATAGTGCAAAAAAGGTATTGGGTGAACAATAGGTAAGTAAAGAAATAAAACAACAGTAAAAAGACAGGCTATATACAGTAGCAAGGCTATAAAAGTAGCGAGGCTACATACAGACACCAGTTGGTCAGCCCAATTGAGGTAGTATGTACATGAATGTATAGTTAAAGTGACCATGCTTTATGATAAACAGAGTGTAGCAGCAGCGTAAAAAGAGTGGTTGAGGGGGGACACACACAATGCAAATAGTCCGGGTAGCCATTTGATTACCTGTTCAGGAGTCTTATGGCTTGGGGGTAAAAACTGTTGAGAACCCTTTTTGTCCTAGACTTGGCACTCCGGTACCGCTTGCCATGCAGTTGTAGAGAGAACAGTCTATGACTGGGGTGGCTGGGGTCTTTGACAATTTTTAGGGCCTTCCTCTGACACCGCCGCCTGATATAGAGGTCCTGGATGGCAGGCAGCTTAGCTCCAGTGATATACTGGGCCGTACGCACTACCCTCTGCAGTGCCTTGCGGTCAGAGGCCGAGCAATTGCCGTACCAGGCAGTGATGCCACTAGCTCTCGATGTTGTAGCTGTAGAACCTTCTGAGGATCTCAGGACCCATGCCAAATCTTTTTAGTTCCCTGAGGGGGAATAGGCTTTGTTGTGCCCTCTTCATGACTGTCTTGGTGTGTTTTGACCATTCTAGTTTGTTGTTGCTGTGGACACCAAGGAACTTGAAGCTCTCAAACTGCCCCAATTAGAGGTACTGTATTAGAGGTACTTTACATTATAGGAGATAAGAGGTCACCACGTTGAATGGAAATTAGACACAATATACATTTTAAATATATTTTCAGATTAAAAACATATTCTCAATATGAACCATGACCTTTCACTGAAGACCCTCACATTTAAATCCAATGATACACTTACCAATAGTTTTCCTGATTTTACATTTTTATGGACCAGATTCCTTAAATGTAACCTCTGAGGTGCCTGGGCACTTTAATGCACTCCGCTAGTCATCCACTCATGGATTCAGCTAAATCCCAGGGGCATAGCATGAGTGAGGCTGATTGACAACTGTAATGGTCTTGGAACATATATATTATCAAGACGAGCATAACCATGAGATCACGTTGAGGATCGCTGTAATTCACAGGGCCATAACGACCCACTCTGCAGTGTATTCCCTCTTTCCTCCATGGAACGTATATCAGAGAACATAATTTGATCGCCACATACCTAGCTACTCCTGCAATTGGAATGAAGGGCCGGCCAATGTTTTCTAATAGCTTGGCTGTGTCTCCTTCTTGAGCTCAATGGCTCATTATATCATAATAGATGATTAATGTAATGACTGGGAGAAGACTCCTACTGCACCTGACACATTTATCCTCCTCCTGTCCATCCAGACAGGGACTCTTGACTGTTTCTCTGAGGATATGCAACTAGGAACATTAGGGATATCCCCTCATAGCACTGGAAATGGGCTAGAGTAGGAGGTACATGCAGTACATGCTTTTTAGAGTGGGTTGAGACTGAGAGGGAGTACTGTACCTGAGGCAGCAGGCATGGCCAGAGGAGTACAGGGACTTCCCAGTCCCACAGACTGGATGTTGAGCAGCCTTTTGGCTAGGGAGGCAGAGATTGGCTGGACCAGCAGAGACGTCAGGTTGGGCCACTCCTCCCTGTAACTCCCCACTGCAATGAATAACACAGGAACACTGGCTTAGGATCTGTTCTGGCTGTATGAGCTTCACACTCATAAACCTCCCCCTAAACTGACAAGGTTAGTCTGTTGGAAAGGTCTTGGGCGGGTCACCTAAGTGTTTTTTTTTTGGACCACCTTTGTCGAAGTAGTTAAACAAATATTGTTGTGATTCATTTCTTCTTTAAAAAAAATATTGGGGTTGGATTTTTTGGGGGCGTGTAAACTTAAATGACTAAGCAAATCCAGTACCAGTCAAAGGTTTGGACACACCTACTCATTCAAGGGTTTTTCTTTATTTTTCTTATTTTCTACATTGTAGTATAATAGTGAAGACATCAAAACTATGAAATAACATAAATGAAATCATGTAGTAACCAAAAAACGGTTAAATAAATCAAAATATATGTTATATTTTAGATTCTTCAAAGTAGCCACCCTTTGCCTTGATGATAGCTTTACACACTCTTGGAATTCTCTCAACCAGCTTTATGAGTAATGCTTTTCCAACAGTCTTGAAGGAGTTCCCACATATGCTGAGCACTTGTTGGCTGCTTTTCCTTCACTCTGCGGTCCAACTCATCCCAAACCATTTAAATTGGGTTGAGGTCGGGTGATTGTGGAGGCCATCACTCTCCTTGGTCAAATAGCCCTTACACAGCCTGGAGGTGTGTTTTGGGTCATTGTCCTGTTGAAAAACAAATGGTAGCCCCACTAAGTACAAACCCGATGGGAATGGTGTATAGCTGCAGAATGCTGTAGTAGGTAGTATGTACATGAATGTACATGAATTCTAAATAAATCACAGACAGTGTCACCAGCAAAGCACCCCCACACCATCACACCTCCTCCCCCATGCTTCACGGTGGGAGCCACACATGCGGATGTCATCAATTCACCTACTCTGCGTCACACAAAGACATGGCGGTTGGAACCAAAAATCGAACATTTGGACTCATCAGAACAAAGGACAGATTTCCACTCGTCTAATGTCCATTGCTCGTGATTCTTTGCCCAAGCAAGTCTCTTCTTATTATTGGTCTCCTTTAGTGGTGGTTTCTTTGCAGCAATTATTTTGACCATGAAGGCCTGATTCATGCAGTCTTCTCTGAACAATTGATGTTAAGATGTATGTTACTTGAACTCTGTGAAGCAGTTATTTGGACTGCAATTTATGAGTTGCAGTTAACTCTAATGAACTTATCTTCTGCAGTAGAGGTAACTCTGGGTCTTCCTTTCCTGTGGCGGTCCTCATGAGAGCGAGTTTCTTCATAGCGCTTGATGCTTTTTGCGACTGCACGTGAAGAAACTTTCAAGGTTCTTAAAATGTTCAGAATTGACTGACCTTCGTGTCTTAAAGTAATGATGGACTGTCGTTTCTCTTTGCTTTTTTGAGCTGTCCTTGTCATAATATGGACTTGGTCTTTTACCAGATAGGGCTATCTTCTGTACACCACCCCTACCTTGTCACAACACAACTGATTGGCTCAAAAGCATTAAATTAACTTTTAACATGGCCCACCTGTTGAATGTAATGCATTCAAGGTGACTACATCATGAAGCTGACTGAGAGAATGCCAACAGTATGCAAAGCTGTTATCAAAGAAAAGGGTGGCAACTTTGAAGAATCTCAAATATAAAATATATTTTGATTTGTTTAACACGTTTTTGGTTAATACATGATTCCATATGTTTTATTTAATAGTTTTGATGTCTTCGCTATTATTAAATAAAAACCCTTGAACGAGTAGCTGTGTCCAAACTTTTGACTGTATAAAGTATATAGAAAAAATAATGAACTCATATATTTTAAAATAAGATAATATTTGATAACTATCACCAAAATAAAAGCTATACATTCCAGGAGAATCTAAAATTCAAAAAATTATGCATTTAAGAGTATTTTTGTCATGGCATGGGCCCTATCGATTTGTTTTATAATGTTTGAGTCACTCCAATAACATAAGAACATGGCACAAGCCATGGATAAATGTGTATAATTGCAGGAAATTTGCTTTAAATCTCTCTCTCTCTCCCTCTCTCTCTCTCTCTCTCTCTCTCTCTCTCTCTCTCTCTCTCTTCGTATCAAAGCCCTCCACCTCTGATTGGGGCTTGCAGGTGACCCGCTAATAGGCTGGTGGATTTTAAGTTGGAAGTAATGGTTTTTGCAAACCAATGGGGATTTAGATGGGCGAAATGCTCCATTGATTCAGCCTCATTAAAACAGGCAAACTGTGAGCCTAATCCTGCTTTAGTAACACATTTATTTTGCAGGGTTATATTTTCCACTGCCGGCGCCCGGCTGGGGTGACAGCAACAGTCACACTCGAATAACAATGTAGCAAACTGGCCTCTTCAACTCCACACTGTTCCTGCCGTTTGTGTTTTCAATCCATAATGTTTCTCTGAAACAAAATATAATTATTTGAACAGTTATCTGAATGGAATTAAAATGGCTCCCTCTGCATTATCTCTGAAGAGTTGACTCATTGACGGTCACAATGCCAGATAATGAGTTGGTCTCTCAATGGAAATAGTTCACAGCAGGACAGACTTCAAGGTTACCTGCAGTGTGATGTGATTATTCTTGCTAATTGCAACTTCAACATCTGAATCTGAATATTAACAAATGGTGATTTGAGTCTATTTGTGACCTTAACACTGACATATCATATTTGGTCAGGAAGAGTGACTTATGGGCACTTGAGAACAAGATTCATTATCTATCATTAAATATGATAATTTGATTTTTGGCTCTCTGAGGCCATGGCTGAGATCAATTGAAAAGTTTGGACTCACTATAAAATCAAATATAAAATCAAATCAAGTTCATTGGTACACGTACACAGGTTAGCAGATGTTATAGAGGGTGCAGCGAATTGCGTGTGTTACTAGCTCTAAGACTGCAGTCAAAATGTCAAAGAAGTTCACAAATAATAATCAAAAACAAAAAAACAAGAAATCACAAATGCCAGTTAGCAACCCAAATAACACTGTATCAGTAATCCAAATGCAATCTATGTGTACATAAACCAAAAATATATAGTGAGAATGATATGTACATGTACAGCAGTAGATATATTAGCTATGTCAAGAATACAGTATATAAATAAGAATCCAGTGTATAAATATTTGGTGTGTATCAACAGTGTAACAAAAATTGAATGTACAGTAGTAGATGTATTAGAATGAGCTATATGACGAATACAGTATATGAATACACAGTGTGAAAAACAGTATAAAAGATGTATATTATAAGGGGTGCGAACTGGCAGCAGAGAAGTCAGACGCAGGAAAGAAATAACTGTGTTTCCAAAGGCGCAGTTTATTAACAAAACCCACTGGAAAACAGAATAATAAAATAAATGGGTACATAACCCAACGCACACCAGGACAGACACAAGCACTTACAACAAACAATCACCGACAAGGACATGAAGGGGAACAGAGGGTTAAATACACAACATGTAATTGATGGGATTGGAACCAGGTGTGATGGAAGACAAGACCAAACCAAAGGAAAAGAAAAAGAGGATCAGCGATGGCTAGAGAATGGTCGGTGACTTCGACCGCCGAACGCCGCCCGAACAAATAGAGAGACCAACTTCGGCGGAAGTCGTGACATACAGTGCCTTGCGAAAGTATTCGGCCCCCTTGAACTTTGCGACCTTTTGCCACATTTCAGGCTTCAAACATAAAGATATAAAACTGTATTATTTTGTGAAGAATCAACAACAAGTGGGACACAATCATGAAGTGGAACGACATTTATTGGATATTTCAAACTTTTTTAACAAATCAAAAACTGAAAAATTGGGCGTGCAAAATTATTCAGCCCCTTTACTTTCAGTGCAGCAAACTCTCTCCAGAAGTTCAGTGAGGATCTCTGAATGATCCAATGTTGACCTAAATGACTAATGATGATAAATACAATCCATCTGTGTGTCATCTGTAATCAAGTCTCCGTATAAATGCACCTGCACTGTGATAGTCTCAGAGGTCCGTTAAAAGCGCAGAGAGCATCATGAAGAACAAGGAACACACCAGGCAGGTCCGAGATACTGTTGTGAAGAAGTTTAAAGCCGGATTTGGATACAAAAAGATTTCCCAAGCTTTAAACATCCCAAGGAGCACTGTGCAAGCGATAATATTGAAATGGAAGGAGTATCAAACCACTGCAAATCTACCAAGACCTGGCCGTCCCTCTAAACTTTCAGCTCATACAAGGAGAAGACTGATCAGAGATGCAGCCAAGAGGCCCATGATCACTCTGGATGAACTGCAGAGATCTACAGCTGAGGTGGGAGACTCTGTCCATAGGACAACAATCAGTCGTATATTGCACAAATCTGGCCTTTATGGAAGAGTGGCAAGAAGAAAGCCATTTCTTAAAGATATCCATAAAAAGTGTTGTTTAAAGTTTGCCACAAGCCACCTGGGAGACACACCAAACATGTGGAAGAAGGTGCTCTGGTCAGATGAAACCAAAATTGAACTTTTTGGCAACAATGCAAAACGTTATGTTTGGCGTAAAAGCAACACAGCTGAACACACCATCCCCACTGTCAAACATGGTGGTGGCAGCATCATGGTTTGGGCCTGCTTTTCTTCAGCAGGGACAGGGAAGATGGTTAAAATTGATGGGAAGATGGATGGAGCCAAATACAGGACCATTCTGGAAGAAAACCTGATGGAGTCTGCAAAAGACCTGAGACTGGGATGGAGATTTGTCTTCCAACAAGACAATGATCCAAAACATAAAGCAAAATCTACAATGGAATGGTTCAAAAATAAACATATCCAGGTGTTAGAATGGCCAAGTCAAAGTCCAGACCTGAATCCAATCGAGAATCTGTGGAAAGAACTGAAAACTGCTGTTCACAAATGCTCTCCATCCAACCTCACTGAGCTCGAGCTGTTTTGCAAGGAGGAATGGGAAAAAATTTCAGTCTCTCGATGTGCAAAACTGAGAGACATACCCCAAGCGACGTACAGCTGTAATCGCAGCAAAAGGTGGCGCTACAAAGTATTAACTTAAGGGGGCTGAATAATTTTGCACGCCCAATTTTTCAGTTTTTGATTTGTTAAAAAAGTTTGAAATATCCAATAAATGTCGTTCCACTTCATGATTGTGTCCCACTTGTTGTTGATTCTTCACAAAAAAATACAGTTTTATATCTTTATGTTTGAAGCCTGAAATGTGGCAAAAGGTCGCAAAGTTCAAGGGGGCCGAATACTTTCGCAAGGCACTGTATATACTGTTATGATTCTACAGTATATGCAGTGAGCTACAAAAGTATTGGGACAGTGACACATCATTTGTTGTTTTGGATCTGTACTCACCCACTTTCAATTTGAATTGTTAAAAGTACTATCAGTGCAGACGGTCAGCTTTAATTTGAGGTTATTTTCATTCATATTGGTTGAACTATTTAAAAATTACAACACTTTTTGTACATAGTCCCCCCCATTTTAGGGGACCAAAAGAATTGGGACAAATTCCCTTACAGTGCATTCGGAAAGTGTAGACTTTTCTACGTTTTGTTACATTACAGCCTTATTCTAAAATGTATTAAATGTATGTTTTAATTGCTCAGGGAGGTGACCAAGAACCTGATGGTCACCCTGACAGAGCTCCAGAGTTCCTCTGTGGAGATGGGAGGATCTTCAGAGAAGAATAGGAGAAACTCCCCAAATACAGGTGTGCCAAGCTTGTAGCGTCATACCCAAGAATACTGAAGGCTGTAATCGCTGCCAAAGGTGCTTCAACAAAGTACTGAGTAAAGTGTCTGAATACTTAAATAAATGTGATGTTCAACTGTTTTTGCTTTGTCATTATGGGGTATTGTGTAGATTGTCAAGGAAAAAAACGATTTAATCAATTTAAGAAAAAGGCTGTAACGTAACAAAATGTGAAAAAAGTCAAGCGGTCTGAATACTTCCCGAAAGCACTGTCCATGTGTATTAAAGTACTAAAAGTTTAGTGTTTGGTCCCATATTCCTAGCATGCAATGACTACATCAACCTTGTGACTCCACACACTTGTTGGACACATTTACTGTTTGTTTTGGTTGTGTTTCAGATTATTTTGGAGTCACTTTTATTGTAAATATTGATGAGTGAGAAATATCATACCCCCAAGATGCGAACATCTCACCATTACAATAACAGGGGAGGTTAGCATTTTTGGGGTGTATGATATTTGTGCGTCTGTAATTTTAATTCACGATCAATTCAGGACTACCCGTATTCATGGTAGCATCCACACTAATGTGGACGTGTTGCAGCATTGCTGTATGTGTTTGTGTGTGTGTGAGTGTGTGTGTGTTGGTGAGTATGGCCGTATGCATGTGTGTGTGTATATGTGTGTACTGAGTCTGCATGTGTATGAGCTGTGTGTGTGTGAGTCTACCTTTGTTTCTTACCACAGAAGTACTACTTACTACTCTCACTTGATACAGGGAATGGCGTGATGGCTGTTCAACAATTTGATGGCCTGGAGATAGCAGCTCTTTTTCAGTCTTTCGGTCTCAGCTTTGATGCACCTGTTCTGTCTTTTTCTGCTAGATGGTAGCAGAGTGAAAAGACTGTGACTAAGTTGGCTGAGGTCCTTGATGATCTTGTTGGCCTTCCTTTGACACAGAGTGCTGTAAGTTTCCTTGAGGGCAGGCAGCATGCCCCTGGTGACTGTGGCAAGGAAGTAAGTCAACTGTGGCACGCCCCAAGCCAGTCTGCAGTAAGGAAACGTACGGTGGGAGCCAGGCTTCTCTCTTCCCTCCTATAGCAATCGTTTATTATCTCATTTGGGCTTTGGCTCTCACACTGCTCTAGAAGCAATCTCACCAATAGGAATGATTAATGGTCCAGGTGAAAAATATATACAGTATCTCTCTTCCTGCCATGTTGAGACGCGCACCGCATGCAACAATTATGGGATCCATGTTGCACTAATCTTTCAGCTGTGAGAGAAGCCCTTTAGTTTTCCTTGGCTTTTTTTCAGCAGCGTTTTCCGGAGAAAGGTACTCTATTTTTAAAGAGTGAATAGTACCAAATATTTAGACAGAAAGTTTTGTACACAGAAAGAGAAAGATAAGATAAACGAAGAGAATGGGGTGGGAGGTAGCCTAGTGGTTAATTGCATTGGACCAATAACCGAAAGTTCGTATGCTCGAATCCCCAAGCCGATTATGTGAAAAATCTGTCCATGTGCCCTTGAGTAAGGTGCTTAACCCTAATTGCTCCTGTAATTCGCTCTGGATAAGAGTGTCTGCTAATTGACTCAAATGTAAAATGAGATAAGAAAGGCAGTCATGTTAGTACATACTCATTCTTAGCGTTTCATCAACACAGGGTTGTAAAGAGGATAAAGAACTTTCAGTAGATCATGTAACTAGCGGCTAGCCAATTTAGACAATACTTTTGTGCTTTGCTCAAAATTGAAACAATATTCATTAAACATCATCCTAACATTACGTAGGTGTTCTGTCTTTTTCAATCCATAATTAACTAGCAGTCTATCAATATTTTGCTCTGCATTTCAGAAGACTGTAACCCATGATCAACCTGTACATATTGTTAACTGTGCCTCCAACAAACCCCACATGGCCCTTGCATCGGGTAGTCAATCCATTCTCTTTTGAATCCTGTGAGGATGTCAGTTGTGCATCACACCCTCTGATCTCCATCAGTATCACGAGCAAGAGCAGAGTGGCTGTATTGATCCAACCACAAGACTGAGGGAATGGAGCTGAGATCACTGGGTACATTTCTACTTTACAACAGGATGACTTCCCAAGGCAGACAAGCAGACCAAACACACTGACACATCCATACCTGATACACTGTCGGCTAGCTGCTGTCAGTACTAGCCCTGAGAAACAGAACCTACAGCTGTATTGGGTAAGCTGGTGTGTGGATTTCTCATTTGCACTTCCAAGGCATGAGATATTGTGGTACATGGTTGTGCAGAATAATTGAATGGATTACATATTGGATTACATACCGTATGTCCAATTCCACTGTAGAAAAATCATACGAAATGCAGTTATGTGGCAAATAAATTAAATAAACATAGACATTATGTGATAATTTCTTCTTGGAATGGGCTCTAGGACCTCTATATAATAATTACACCAGGAGCTCGGTATGTGTAGCCATGCCTCATCTGTAAAACGCTTGGATAGTTTGGTTGGTTATTGCTGAGGCCCGCCTGCATCTCCACTTCATTACATGTGAAATCAATACTAAGTGGCTATTGACAGTGGCTGGTCTTCCTGGTGTGGACGTGTGGCTTTATTGATACCAATGGTGCTACATTCACCCCTCTGTCACAACTACTGCAAGGCACTGTATGAAATAATAATATGCACTGCATGACTGTAAACCAAATTCCATACTACAGTATGTAATATCAAACTGTACATTACTGTACCACACAAGGCAATTGCATTGTGTATTGGGTTTTGCGTTTTGATCTTCTAGGGATAGACTACAAATGATCTATTGCAGAGGTGCATGAGTTGTTTCAACTTTTTGGTTGTTCAGATCTAATGTAATTAAGACCTAATGCAATCTATTGCACAGATTATAAGCACAACAAACTGTTTGCTACTTGTTTACAATGTTTGACATTTTCTTTATTCCCAAGAGGTTTGCTTTCCTACTGTAAGCCTAACTAAGCAGAATTATTTCCAAATAAGCAGGTAGCAAAGGTCTGGAATTAATTTGCACGAACACAATCCTTATTTTATGGAAATTGTTCAGTGGCCTTTGGTTTTCAGATCTGTTTTCTATTCCAGCTCACATTTTCAGTCAAAGTGTCTTTCATGTGTTCTGTATCTTTGATATGGAGGGGTGGAGCATCCTTCATTCATTATTATCAACAGTTTGATTCCCATGTTTATAGCTGACACATTACAAATACTGCATAATATAGGATGCTTAAGAACCCTCTTCATGAAACCCATCTGCTTGAGGCTCATGTAAGACATATGCCATGTCCGAATACCCGTACTTCTAAATAGTAAGTATTTTGGGTATGCGAAAATGAGACTTTTTATTGTTTGTCGAGGAGTAGACGGACTCAAAAAATACTGTAAGAGAACGTCTTCTTTAGGACGGCAAGCCTTTATTCATTAGTACAGCATACTTCAGCATACGGAAACTTATTATTCTCAAATCAGTAAGCTATCACACTTTTTTTATAAACTTTAAACCAGGTGAGGCCCAAAGAGCTCCCCCCTCAGCTGACTTACCAGATTGATACTTGATTGGTTAATACAGAACAAGTGCATGTGCGTGCTGCAAAACCATGAATGATGTTGCACAGAGGCGAAAACAATATTGCAGGTGTCTGGGAATGTCTGGAAGCGATACATTTCAGAAAGAAAAATTCAAATAATCATCTTGGGAAGCAAGTGAAGGAATGTGTGAGTGGTATTTTATCTCAGTGGGAAAAAAACACCAGTCATTTTACCAGCCATCTATCTTTCCCCCACCCCTCATGTTTCTAATTACACTTTTCCTCCTTCATTTTCTAGTCTGAACCCTACAGTAATAAGTTGGGACAAAATATTAAACAAATATTTGTTTAAGACATCATTAGCTTGGTTATTAGTTGATCATTAAAGGTCATAGTTAATAACTCCCCAATTAATACCGGTCGTTGTTAGTACAGTATATGATCGTGCCATGTACAGACTCTAGTAGAAGCCTACACATATTTTGCTGAACCCTTCAATGTGACATTTCTAAAATGTAGGATGCATCAAATGCCATGATGTCATACTCATTTTGGCTTTTCATCTAGTAGAATTTGCTACACACTACTTAAGAAGATAATCATCTTTCGAGAACCACGTGTGCAATTGCGCATCAGATGAGGCATTCACCGTATGGATGAGCCTAGTATGTTGATATCTGTTGCTTCCTGCAACACATTTTGGACACGGCCATATTCTTCTTCTCTTTCTTTCCAGTCTCTCTCAATACACTTTCTCACTAATATACTATGCAGTCTCAGTACCTCTTGAGCATTTCATGAATACAACAGGAAATACTGTGCTCAATCTAAAAGTATTCCTCATAAAAGTCTACATGGACAGTTGTCCTATTCTGGCCCTCCATGTATCTAAGTGATAACATACAAAGACCAGAATATATTTGTAAAACATACAGAAAGACCACAGCAGTAACATACTTCAGCATTGAGACAATGGTCAGACAGAGTAGAGTATTAATAAGCTGTAGATGAGGTTGACTAGTGTGTAGGTCAAACTCACATAACCATCTCTCCAAAGGTGTTCACTAAAGCAAGGACTACTCCAGCGAGGACCAATACTGCCAACAACCTCTACGATAAACCAAACAGTAATGAAAGATGCCTCAACAATGCCAGGGCCCTTAATGTCAATTAATAGTCTCAGAATCCTTGCAAGTGGCAACATTAAAATGTGATGAAATAAGTACATTGCCCAAAATTCAAACAGATGTTGTCAGTGAGCATTTTGACAATTTAAAGATGTACATCTGTTCACGTGTTCATTAGCCTTATGAAAATAAGAGGACGACAGGGAAAAGGATTTAACCTTGGCCCTTGCCTCAGTACCTGTGTGTCTCTAAAGTGGAAAGACAGCCCAGCGCACAGGAAACACACAGGCTCATTAGCCACATGCCAAACAAGTACACACTTTAAAACCCCCACTTACTGGCCATTCACTGTGATGAAGGCAGAATGAGATCCTAGCAGTCCCTGTAAAGAAATGGGCGGAATACATCAGAGCCCCAGGAGTGATCGAAGCAGAGAGAAAGACTGCATTTAAATGTGTCAGAAGGGGGGGGGGGGGGGGGGGGGGGGGAGTTAGAGGCCCCTCCTTTTGGTCACAGAGACAACATTTTGCTATTTTAAAGTTAGTTTCCTGCAATTCTACACATTTGTCAGAGGGCTGCGAGTAGAATTTCTGTTTCACAGCTAATGTCCTGCAATTACATTTGTGTCCAAAAGTTTTGAGAATGACACAAATATGAATTTTCACAAAGTCTGCTGCCTCAGTTTCTATGATGGCAATTTGCATATACTCCAGAATGGTATGAAGAGTAATCAGATGAATTGCAATTAATTGCAAAGTCCCTCTTTGCCATGCAAATGAACTGAATCCAAAAAAAACATTTCCACTGCATTTCAGCCCTGCCACAAAAGGACCAGCTGACATCATGTCAGTGATTCTCTCGTTAACACAGGTGTGAGTGTTGATGAGGACAAGGCTGGAGATCACTCTGTCATGCTGATTGAGTTAAAATAACAGACTGGAAGCTTCAAAAGGAGGGTGGTGCTTGGGATCATTGTTCTTCCTCTGTCAACCATGGTCACCTGCAAGGAAACACGTGCCGTCATCATTGCTTTGCACAAAAAGGGCTTCACAGACAAGGATATTGCTGCCAGTAAGATTGCACCTAAATCAACCATTTATCGAATCATCAAGATCTTCAAGGAGAGCGGTTCAATTGTTGTGATGAAGGCTTCAGGGCACCCAAGAAAGTCCAGCAAGCGCCAGGACCATCTCCTAAAGTTGATTCAGCTGCGGGATCAGGGCACCACCAGTACAGAGCTTGCTCAGGAATGGCAGCAGGCAGGTGTGAGTGCATCTGCATGCACAGTGAGGTGAATACTTTTGGAGGATGGCCTGGTGTCAAGAAGGGCAGCAAAGAAGCCACTTCTCTCCAGGAAAAACATCAGGGACAGACTGATATTCTGCAAAGATACAGGGATTAGACTGCTAAGGACTGGGGTAAAGTCATTTTATCGGATGAATTCCCCTTTCCGATTGTTTGGGGCATCCGGACAAAAGCTTGTCCGGAGAAGACAAGGTGAGCGCTACCATCAGTCCTGTGTCATGCCAACAGTAAAGCATCCTGAGATCATTCATGTGTGGGGTTGCTTCTCAGCCAAGGGAGTGGGCTCGCTCACAATTTTGCCTAAGAACACAGCCATGAATAAAAAATGGTACCAACACATCCTCCGAGTGCAACTTCTCCCAACCATCCAGGGACAGTTTGGTGACGAACAATGCCTTTTCCAGCATGGAGCACCTTGCCATAAGTCAAAAGTGATAACTAAGTGGTTTGGGGAACAAAACATCAATATCAATATAATATAACATCAACATCAATATATAACAAAACATCGATATTAAATTCCCCAGACCTTAATCCCATTGAGAACTTGTGGTCAATCCTCAAGAGGCGGGTGGACAAACAAAAACCCACAAAGTCTGACAAACTCCAAGCATTGATTATGCAAGAATGGGCTGCCATCAGTCAGGATGTGGCCCAGAAGTTAATTGACAGCATACCAGGGCGGATTTCAGAGGTCTTGAAAAATAAGGGTCAGCACTGCAAATATTGAGTCTTTGCATCAACTTCATGTTATTGTCAATAAAAGCCTTTGACACTTATATAATGCTTGTAATTCTACTTCAGTATTCCATAGTAACATCTGACAAAAATATCTAAAGACACTGAAGCAGCAAACTTTGTGGAAATTAATATTTGTGTCATTCTCAAAACTTTTGGCCACATTCTTCCTAGGTCTGAGATATTTTTTTTGTTTTAAAACTAATTTCCTGCATCTCTACAGTTTGCCATATGGCTTATGCCTTGTTCTTATGCTGAGTGACTCAAAGATTATAACAAAATCAATAGGGGCTCCATGCCATGACATTTTTGGAATTTCAAAGTCTCTCTGACTGTCTAGTTTTTATTTTGTAGATATTAGTTCTCAAAGATGATTTTATTTAAGTTTGTGTGTGTGTTTTGTGTGCACATGGGTGCATGTGTGCTAAGGTGCGGAGAATCAGAGCAGGTGCTTGTAGAAAGAAACTGTATCTGAGCCTGTTGGTATCAGACCTCATGCTCTGAAACCGTCTGCCCAACGTTAAGGGAGAGAACAGCTTGTGGCTTGGTTGTGTGGGGTCCTTGACGATGCTGTGGGCCTTCCTCAGGTTTCGAGTAGATGTCCTGAATGGGTGGGAGCACAGTTCCAGTGATGTGCAGGGCCATCTAAACCACCCACTGGAGGGCCTTGCGGTCATGGACGGAGAAATTCCCTTACCAGGCAGTGATGCAACCACGCTCTTGGTGGTGCAGCGGTAGTATATGGAGATGGGGTGGCATGTTGAATTTAATCAGCCGCTGTTGTGCCCTCTTGACAAGAGTGGTGGTGTTGTTGGTCCATGTCAATTCCTTGGTGAACTGGACACAGAGGAACATAAAACTGCCAACTTTCTCTACTGCAGTCCCGTTGATGTGGATCGGGGCATGTTCCCTCCTCTGCTTCCTGAAGTTAACAATCAACTAATTTGCTTTACTGATGTTGAGGGAGAGGTTGTTGTCCTGGCACAACAATGCCAGTTCACTTTCCTCCTCCCTACAGGTTGACTTGTCATTGTTGGTTGTCAGGCCTACAACTGTGGTGTTGTCCAAAGCCACACAGTTGTGGGTGAACAGAGAGTACAGCAGGGGGCTGAGAATACACCCCTGGGGGCCCCCTGTGTTAAGAGTCAGTGTGTAGGAGGTGTTGTTGCCATTTATCACAGCCTGTGCTTTGTCTATCAGGAAGTCCAGGATCCAGTTGCAGAAAGTGGTGTCCAGACCCAGGACTCTGAGCTTGGTGTCGAATAACGTTGAATGCTGAACTTTAGTCAATGAATAGCATTCTCACGTAGGTGTTCCTCTTGTTGAGATGTGTTACTGCCATGTGAATAGCGATGGAAATGGAATATTCAATGGATCTATTCGAGCAGCAGGCAACTTGGAGTGGGTCCAGTGTGCTTGGCATGCTGGCATTGATGTGGGCCATGACCAGCCTCTCGAAGCACTTCATGATGCCCGGGGTGAATGCGACAGAGCGATAGTCATTTGGGCATGTCACCTTGTTTTTCTTGGGCACTGGGACGATGGTGGTCTCCTTGAAGCAGGTGGGGACTACAGCCTGGGAAAGGCTGAAGATGTCCGAGAAGACACCCGCCAGCTGGTAGGCACACACTCTGAGGACACAGCCAGGGATGCCATCTGGGCCGGCGGCTTTGTGAGTATTCACTCTTTATAGAGAATTCTTACTGGCTAAACAAATTGAATCTTATTTGTTACATGCTTTGTAAACAACAGGTGAGGACTAACAGTGAACAACTTACTTCCGGGTTATTTTCCAAAAATGCAGTTAAAGATTTGAAAAAAATATATTATAGCGACACAAGGAATAAATACACAGTGTATAACGAATAACAATAACATGGCTATATACTGGAAGTAAAAGTACTGAGTCAATGTGCAGGGGTACGAGGTAATTGAGGTAGCTATGTACATATAGGTAGGAGTAAAGTGACTAGGCAACAGGATAGATAATAGACAGTAGCAGCAGTATACAGTTGAAGTCAGAAGTTTACATACAACCTTAGCCAAATACATTTAAACTCAGTTTTTCACGATTCCTGACATTCAATCCAAGTAAAAATTCCCTGTCTTAGGTCAGTTAGGATCAACACTTTATTTTAGGAATGTGAAATGTCAGAATAATAGTAGAGATAATGATTTATTTCAGCTTTTATTTCTTTCATCACATTCCCAGTGGGTCAGAAATGTACATACACTCAATTAGTATTTGGTAGCATTGCCTTTACATTATTTAACTTGGGTCACATGTTTCGGGCAGCCTTCCACAATCTTCCCACAATAGGTTGGGTGAATTTTGTCCCGTTCCTCCTGACAGAGCTGGTTTAACTGAGTCAGGTGTAACTGATGTCCTGAGATGTTGCCTCATTATATCCACATAATTTTCCTCCTGCAGCAAAGCACCCCCACAACATAATGCTGCCACCCCCGTGCTTCATGGATGGGATGGTAGTCTTCGGCTTGAAAGCCACCCCCCTTTTCCTCTAAACATAACAATGGTCATTATGGCCAAACAGTTCTATTTTTGATTCATCAGAACCAGAGGACATTTCTCCAAAAAAGTACGATCTTTGTCCCCATGTGCAGTTGCAAACCGTAGTCTGGCTTTTTTTTAATGGCGGTTTTGGAGTGGCTTCTTCCTTGCTGAGCAGCCTTTCAGCTTATGTCGATATATGACTCTGTGTTTTACTGTGGATATAGATATTTTGTAGATATTTTTTCCTCCAGCATCTTCACAAGGTCCTTTGCTGTCCTTTGCATTTATCTCTAGGAGACATAAAGCGTCTCCGTCCTTAGCGGTATGACGGCTACGTGGTCCCATGGTGTTTATACTTGTGTACTATTGTTTGTTCAGATGAACGTGGTACCTTCAGGCATTTAGAAATTGCTCCCAAGGATGAACCATACTTGTGGAGGTCTACATTTGTTTTTCTGAGGTCTTAGCTGATTTCTTTTGATTTTCCCATGATGTCTAGAAAGAGGCACTGAGTTTGAAGGTAGGCCTTGAAATACATCCACAGGTACACCTCCAATTGACTCAAATTATGTCACTTAGACTATCAGAAGTTTCTAAAGCCATTACATCATTTTCTGGAGTTTTCCAATCTTTTTAAAGGCACAGTCAAATTAGTGTATGTAAACTTCTGACCCACTGGAATTGTGATACAGTGAATTATAAGTGAAATAATCTGTCTGCAAACAATTGTTGGAAAAACAACTTGTGTCATGCACAAAGTAGATGTCCTAACCTAAAACTATAGTTTGTTAAAACTTCTTATGACTTGGGGGCAGTATTTCGACATCTGGATGAGAAGCATGTCCAAAGTAAACTGCCTGATACTCAGGCCCAGAAGCTAGGATATGCATTTAATTGGTAGATTTGCATAGAAAACACTCTACAGTTTCCAAAACTGTTACAATAATGTCTGTGGGTATAACAGAATTTATATGTCAGGCAAAAATCTGAGGAAAATCTATCCAGGAAGTGGGATGTTTTTGATATGGGTATTTTCAATTTAATGCATATAGTATCTAATGGGTTAGAACCCAGATTGCAGTTACTCTGGCTTCCACTAGATGTCAACAGTCTTTAGATATTGTTTCAGGCTTGTTTTCTGAATGAAAAAGAATTAGACCTTTCTGTCAGTGGACGGTAGAATCATGCAGTGCTGGTTTGTGCGCATGACTGAGTGCGTGCCCTTCGTTGTTTTTCCTTTCTATTGAATACGCTATTGTCCGGTTGAAATATTATCAATTATTTAGACAATTGACAACCTGATAACATCGTTTGACATGTTTCAATTAACTTTACCAGTACAATTAGGATATATTCGTCTGCATGTTTTGACCGCCTTTGAGCCAGTGGATTTCTGAACAAAACACGCCAACAAAACTGAGTTTTTGGGATATAAAGAGGGACTTTATCGAACAAAACAAACATTTATTGTGTAGCTGGGACTCTTGTGACTGCAACCATATGAAGATATTCAAAGGTAAGTGATTCATTCTATCACTATTTCTGACTTTGGTAATTCCTTTACTTGGTTATAAAATATTTGTATGCTTTTGTAAGCGGGCGTTGTCCTCAGATAATCACATGGTATGCTTTCGCCGTAAAGCCTTTTTGAAATCTGACAAAGCGGCTGGATTAACAAGAAGTTAATCTTTAAGCCGAAATATAACACTATATATAACAGTATATATAATCTTTTTTTTAAAAGTATATTATGACTATTTATGTATTTTGAATTTGGCGATCTGCAATTTCACCAGATGTTGTCGAGGTGGGTCGCTAGCGGAACGCCTGCACCAGAAAGGTTAACAAGAAATTTGTGGAGTAGTTGAAAAACTAGTTTTAATAACTCCAACCTAAGCGTATGTAAACTTCCGACTTCAACTTTATGTGGTAAGTGTGAATGTGTGTGTGTGTCAGAGTGTGTGTGTGTGGCGTCAGTATGCATGGGTGCACATGTTATGTGTGTGCGCATATGTAGTGTGTGTGTGTGTGTGTGTGTGTGTGTGTGTGTGTGTGTGTGTGTGCATGTGTTTTTTGTGTTTTTTGTGTGTGTGTGTGTGTGTGTGTGTGTGTGTGTGTGTGTGTGTGTGTGTGTGTGTGTGTGTGTGTGTGTGTGTGTGTGTGTGTGTGTGTGTGTGTTTGGGTGTCAGTGTAATTCTGTGTGAGTGAATGGGTAGAGTCCAGTGTGTACATTGAGTCAGTGCAAGAGAGGTCGTGCAAAAAATGGGCAATGCAGGTAGTCCGGGTATCTATTTTATTAGCTATTTAGCAGTCTTGTGTAACAGTCTATTAGCTTGTTTTATTTAATATTTGTTTTCACCTTTATTTAACCAGGTAGGCTAGCTGAAAACAAGTTCTCATTTACAACTGCGACCAGTCCAAGATAAAGCAAATCAGTGCGACACAAACAACAACACAGATTTACACATGGAATAAACAAAACTGTTGCAACAATATCGGCTGATAAACAGTTGCAACAATATCGGCTGATAATTTTAGATAGAGAGGGTCCAGATAGTCTAGTCCTGCTAATTTGTAGGGATCCAGATTTTGCAGCTCTTTCAGAACATCAGCTATCTGGATTTGTGTGAAGGAGAAATGGGCCTGGCCCATTGGGCAAGTTGCTGTGAGGGTAGGGTAGGGGTGGCCAGGTGAAAAGCATGGCCAGCCGTAGAGAAATGCTTATTGAAATTCTCAATTATAGTGGATTTATCAGTGGTGACAGTGTTTCCTAGCCTCAGTGCAGTGGGCAGCTGGGAGGAGATGCTCTTATTCTCCATGGACTTTACAGTGTCCCAGAACTTTTTGGAGTTTGTTCTGCAGGATGCAAATTTCTGTCTGAAACAGCTAGCCTTTGCTTTCCTTTTTTTGTTTTTTTGTAATTTTACCCCCTTTTCTCCCCAATTTCGTGGTATCCAATTGTTTCAGTAGCTACTATCTTGTCCTATCGCTACAACTCCCGTACGGGCTCGGGAGAGACGAAGTCATGAGTCCTCTAGTTTTAAATAACTCCAACCCAACCAAGCCGCACTGCTTCTTAACACAGCGCGCATCCAACCCGGAAGTCAGCCGCACCAATGTGTCGGAGGAAACCCTTCAGGGTGAATCCGTCCTTCTGCCTCCCCACCGGCACAGGGTTCTTCCTTGTGTAGAAGAGGGACAAAACCCTAAACCCGTGCATCGACTACCAGGTCCTCAATGACATCATGGTTAAGAACCATTTGAGCCACTCCAGGGGACCACCATTTTCTCTAAGTTGGACCTGCAGAAAGCCTACCATCTGGTGCGGATACGGGAAGGCGAAGAGTGGTAGACAGCCTTCAACACTGCTAGCGGACACTATGAATACCTAGTGATGGCATTCGGTCAGACCACTCCTGCTGTGTTCCAGGTCCTGGTTTTTGTCCCGGTTCTGGAAGGTGTTCTGCACACTCATTGGGTTGTCGGCCAGCCTGTTCTCCGGGTTTCAACCCCAGTTTAACGGCCAGTTGGAGCGAGCTAATCACGACCTGGAGACGACTCTTCGTTGCCTCGTCTCTGCCAACCCCACCACCTGGAGCCAGCAACTTGTGTGGGTAGAATGCCACGCAACACCATCCCCTGCTCAGCCACTGGTCTCTCGCCTTTTGAGTGTTCGATGGGTTTTCAGCCACTGGTCTTCTCTGAGCAAGAGGAAGAGGTCAACATACCCTCGGCCCAGATGTTCATCCGCCACTGTCGCCGTACCTAGAAGAGAGCCCGGTCTGCTCTTCTTCAGACCACCTCCAGGTATCAACTACAAGCGGACCACCACCGAACCCCGGCTCCTCGTTATCATCTCAGGCAGAGGGTATGGCTGTCCACTCGGGATCTGTCCCTCCGGGTGGAATCCCGCAAACTTTCATTTTATCGTCCCTTTCCCCATCTCTAAGATCTTTAGACCCTCTGCCGTTTGTCTTCTGTTGCCCCGCACCCTCCATGTACATCCCCATTTTCATGTATCAAGGATTAAACCTCTGTCTCACAGCCCTCTGTCTCCTCTTTCCAGGTGGCGTCCACTCCCCACTACTCTTACTAGAAGCCGCCGTTCAATACAGACAATGGGAAAGACGTCTGGTTGAATAAATAAAGACACAACATTCCCTGATGTCGCTCTGCGATTGAAGCTCATTTATTTTCCAGCGATTGGACATAAACCATCATGATACTAGGAAGAGGAGGCTGTGTAGCCGGTCTTTTTAGCCTAGCTTGGAGTCCCCCTTTCGTCCTCTTCTTGTCGGTTGTAGGAAATGATTGCACGAACATTCTGAGCAAACAAAGTCATAATTAACGCAAACATAGCAATAAAAAATAAAAACGTTGAGCAGAAACCAAAAAGACACACACCCTTCTCAGCACCACCATCTTAGACTGTGAAAGGGTGTGTGTGTGTGTGTGTGTGTGTGTGTGTATAATTTGTTTCACCTGCATTTTTATCTGCTGATCTCCTAAATAAAGCAAGGTGCAGTGTGGGAATGATATCCAGAGCAACACAATAGCATGATATCATTCACAATAGGATAATACCACTCAAAAACAAACAAAACTTTACCTACTTTACCTTCTATGACTGTATTTCAGTGTTTGTTTTGTTTGATATGGGTAACATCTAATTATGGTCCCCTGGAAAAGTCAAATTGCAAACAATATGTGACCCGTTTCAGGAAACTAGGCATATGTCGCTGGTCACTACTTCACAGAAGAGCCGTTTGAAAGTAAACTTTGTTTTAATCAAAAGGCATTTTTTGTGTGGCAGAAATGCCTTCTCAAACACGTGAACTTTCATGTGCCTTAATAACAAACTTGTATGTCATCTGTAAATACGAATACAATTGTTACAAGCCTAGTTGGTTTAGCCACAGAAAATGATTAGCCATGATTAGCTGAGATAATGAGTGGGCTGGACATGCCGAGAGATGAGTTCGGATTGGTCTGCCATATAGCACGCTTCTGTCTATTTGAGCTGGTTAGTATGTGTAGCAAATCCTGTCTAACGTAGCTTTTTTATATATATATATTGCTTAGTAGAACTGCATAAGTGTTGCTCTCCACTTTCTGGAGGACCAGAAATCAGTTTTGAAATCAGTGGAATTAGAGTATGATAGCTAAGGAGATGGTGAAAACACCTGTCTCCAGATTACATCTTCAAACTAAGGTCAACCATGGCGTTCGACAGGAGATGTGTCCATCCATGATGTAGATAGTCTAGCTAGCTACATTTTCAGATATGACACATTTCCAATTTGACATAAAGTATTTTCATTTCAAGTTAAAGTGTACTGTTAGCTAGCTAACTAACGTTTGCTAGCTGCCTCGCTATCTAACGTTACGCTATGATCTTATTATTCATATCTCAGAGCCATTTGCTTGACTAGATATAGCCTAATGTTAGCTAGCTAACATTGAACCTGGTTGGTTAGCTATCTGCAGATTCATGCAGGATAGTAAAATCAGGAGTTGGGATTATGGTTCATTGTTTACCTAGCTAGCTAGCTAGCTATATGTCTTCACAAAATACTCTAGTCTGAGTGTGGCAGAGTGCAGAATAACCAATGAATATATGAATGCTCAACACCCGTTGAATATGGCCGGTGTCAGTAAACGTCCGGCAAAAAAAGCATAAATTGTTGCCAGCAGCACAGTTAGTCACCAACACTCTGGAAAACATGAAAACAACCTAACCAGCTCTGCTAGGGTGAGTAATGTTCAGTGAGCTGTTCTCTCATTTGAGTCTGGAAGTAGCTAGCAAGGTAGCCAATGTTAGCCAGTTAGCTTGGGTGCTTGACTGCCGTTGTGAGGTCAGAATGTTCGGATCTACCCTACTCCTCGGCCAAAGCATCTGGTATGCGCTCTGAACGCCCCGAGAGCGAAATGCTCTGAATTTACGAACTGACAATCTAACAGCACAGTTGCAGTCACCAATGCTCTGGATAACATGACAGCCTAACCAGCTCTGCTAGGGCGAGTAATGTTCAGTGAGCTGTTCTCTCATTTGAATCTGAAAGTAGCTAGCTAGGTAGCTTGGGTGCTTGACTGCTGTTAGTACAGAACACTCGGATCAACCGTTAAAGAGATGGGTTGGGCTAAAGCTTGGGTGTAGACAAAGAAAGGCTCGCCAGTAGTAGTACCAAAACATTCAAAGCAAAATGACTTTCCCACTGTTCCTCAACTGTAGTGTATAATATACCATTTTGTAGCTCTGAGTCTCTACTTTTATCCAATGTAAAAAACACAATTTCCAATTTTGCTACATAAGACCGATTTGAGCCGGTCAGTCACATATTTGGTTTTAAATTAGGCTTATATTGTTTGCCCCATATTGTGCAGCCCTACGCGGCAGTGTGGAAATGACCTCAATTGATTGCAGGAAATATTTTTGGTTAAAGTTTTATTGAACAGTATAAAACAATCAAAATAGAGAACGCCCCATTGAAATCACTTGTTGTATGTATTGCCACCCCAGGGTCATGCACTACTCATAAAGCAAGTGTAAAACATTTATTATTCAGCCAATTTGTAAGTGTCTTTAGTTCTAGTTATTCATCACATCTTTCATAATATTACATTAGAGTTATTAAAAAGTATACAGAATGATCTCAATTGAACCCAAAACAAATCAGCAAAGAGCTGGAATGATAGCTAAAAAGAACAGCAGATGGACTGCTTCAAATAAGGATGTGTTGGGCAGCTTAAAGAAAATGCTATCGCTATAAGTACAAAAGAGTTTTAGAGGTTGCTCTTTTTCATTTAGGTTCAAATTGTTACAAAGTCATTTTCCTGTCTAATGCTTAGTTTATGTGCAGTATACACACCACATCCACAAACAAGGGTCCTTTAAGTTAAAGCTAAACTAGGTACTTAAACACCTCAGTGGTGACTCTCACATTCTGTGGCTCTTTTGGGACAGTTAAAATGCATTGTTTTTTTAATGGACTTTTATTGTGTTTTGATGCACATATGATGCAATATAACCAGACCTGGGGATTTGACAATCTTCACTTAATGATGATGGCATTTTAATGATAGCTTAATGACACTCACCCCCCGCCCATGTACTCACTAGGGCAACACCAAAACATTACAAACGAATGCCTCTACTCACAGACATTAGACTTACTTTGGGACCAATGCCACAGAGATGGATAAGGTAAAATGCTTAAGATGCTAGTTTGAGAGTTTGCTATAATTTTGTATCTGGGTATTTTGTTAATATTGTGTTGTGCTTTTGATATTATCTGGTCAATATGTGGTACTGTATTTCTAAATTCCACTTAAATTAATTTAAACTTGACAAATCAAAGAAAGACCAACTGGTGAATGTCTCTTCTTATGATGTTAAAAATCAATTCAACTATATTGGTTGCGTACACAGTTTTGCAGATGTTATCGTAGGTGCAGCGAAATGCTTATGATTCTAGCTCCAACAATGCAGCAACATCTAGCAATACAATAACAATACACACATAATGCAAAAGTTTAAAAAAGGATAAGAAATTAAGACATATCAGAACGAGGTTCATAACAAGGTTATGACCCATAATATGTGATTGGTCAATTTCTGGAGCCCTGTGAGAAATGTCCTAAAAGCTGATTGGAAGAAAACAATACATGGTAAAGGTGGCATACACATTTACAAGATAAAAGCTAACCTAGCAATGATTTGAAAGATCAACTATGTAGAATTTATCATATCAAATTATAAAAAAGAGGTCAACACACAAGTTCTTACTTTGTCTTCAGCGGAAATGTTAACATAAAGGAAGCTATTTCTGTCTAACATAACGGAAGTTATCTCCAGGGATATGATTGCATGTTCTCACTTGTTTCCCCCATCCAGTTATATTCCTCTGTCCCCTGACAACTCTCTGCAGAGCTTCAGGGCTTTTTCACAGTGTGGCTACAGTACAGTGTTAACATGTGTTGTTGGCCTTCCTGCCTCAGGGCTACACAACCTGAAGGTAGCTCTGCTATACACTATGCTCTTAAGCTTATCACCTACACAGAGTGCACAAGGACCATTTGAAGAGGCAGGACACTTAGAACACCAGTTTTCCTCTAGTTTGCCTAGTTCAATCAACCACTAGTCAGTCTGGTTGCTTCATTCCAATTCCATCTTCAGGCCGGAGTCAATTGTAAATCCTAAACCAACAACAGGTAATAATCTTCCCCACCTCAGATTTAGAGCAATAGATTTAGGACCAGAGGGGCTCTCAGAGAGTTACATCAAATTCATGTGGGGTAAAGTAATTCTGCATTTGCTGAGGCTAAACTATGGTAATGTCTCAGAGGAAAAACAGGGGCCAATGGCCAGGAGGGAGAATGGGGCAGTTTAATTAGAGAGAAGTGAAAATAAGTAAATAATTAATTCATATTGTTGCCTCTGATAGTTCCACCTCCAACCTTCATGTCCACAGAGGAAAGACAACAGAAATGCCTGTGGTCAAGCTGCTGCTGTACAATGTATAGGAGTGTGTGTGTGTGTGTGTGTGTGTGTGTGTGTGTGTGTGTGTGTGTGTGTGTGTGTGTGTGTGTGTGTGTGGACTAAAAACAAACTAAATATAAATATAAAAATGTGTATAGTATGTGTAAACCTGAGTCAGTTAGACAGGGAATTTTTACTGGGATTAAATGTGTGTATATGTACACGTGTATATGTATATATGTGTATATGTGTATATGTGTATGTGCATATGTGTATATATATATGTATATATGTATTATTAAAAAATATATATATATTTCACCTTTATTTAACCAGGTAGGCAACTGCGACCTGGCCAAGATAAAACAAAACAGTACGACACATTCAACAACACAGAGTTGTGTGTATATATATATCCCATTTATTGCCTTATATACACATATATACAGTGCCTTGCGAAAGTATTCGGCCCCCTTGAACTTTGCGACCTTTTGCCACATTTCAGGCTTCAAACATAAAGATATAAAACTGTATTTTTTTGTGAAGAATCAACAACAAGTGGGACACAATCATGAAGTGGAACGACATTTATTGGATATTTCAAACTTTTTTAACAAATCAAAAACTGAAAAAGTGGGCGTGCAAAATTATTCAGCCCCTTTACTTTCAGTGCAGCAAACTCTCTCCAGAAGTTCAGTGAGGATCTCTGAATGATCCAATGTTGACCTAAATGACTAATGATGATAAATACAATCCACCTGTGTGTAATCAAGTCTCCGTATAAATGCACCTGCACTGTGATAGTCTCAGAGGTCCGTTAAAAGCGCAGAGAGCATCATGAAGAACAAGGAACACACCAGGCAGGTCCGAGATACTGTTGTGAAGAAGTTTAAAGCCGGATTTGGATACACAAAGATTTCCCAAGCTTTAAACATCCCAAGGAGCACTGTGCAAGCGATAATATTGAAATGGAAGGAGTATCAGACCACTGCAAATCTACCAAGACCTGGCCGTCCCTCTAAACTTTCAGCTCATACAAGGAGAAGACTGATCAGAGATGCAGCCAAGAGGCCCATGATCACTCTGGATGAACTGCAGAGATCTACAGCTGAGGTGGGAGACTCTGTCCATAGGACAACAATCAGTCGTATATTGCACAAATCTGGCCTTTATGGAAGAGTGGCAAGAAGAAAGCCATTTCTTAAAGATATCCATAAAAAGTGTCTTAAAGTTTGCCACAAGCCACCTGGGAGACACACCAAACATGTTGGAAGAAGGTGCTCTGGTCAGATGAAACCAAAATTGAACTTTTTGGCAACAATGCAAAACGTTATGTTTGGCGTAAAAGCAACACAGCTGAACACACCATCCCCACTGTCAAACATGGTGGTGGCAGCATCATGGTTTGGGCCTGCTTTTCTTCAGCAGGGACAGGGAAGATGGTTAAAATTGATGGGAAGATGGATGGAGCCAAATACAGGACCATTCTGGAAGAAAACCTGATGGAGTCTGCAAAAGACCTGAGACTGGGACGGAGATTTGTCTTCCAACAAGACAATGATCCAAAACTTAAAGCAAAATCTACAATGGAATGGTTCAAAAATAAACATATCCAGGTGTTAGAATGGCCAAGTCAAAGTCCAGACCTGAATCCAATCGAGAATCTGTGGAAAGAACTGAAAACTGCTGTTCATAAATGCTCTCCATCCAACCTCACTGAGCTCGAGCTGTTTTGCAAGGAGGAATGGGGAAAAAGGTGGCGCTACAAAGTATTAACTTAAGGGGGCTGAATAATTTTGCACGCCCAATTTTTCAGTTTTTGATTTGTTAAAAAAGTTTGAAATATCCAATAAATGTCGTTCCACTTCATGATTGTGTCCCACTTGTTGTTGATTCTTCACAAAAAAATACAGTTTTATATCTTTATGTTCGAAGCCTGAAATGTGGCAAAAGGTCGCAAAGTTCAAGGGGGCCGAATACTTTTGCAAGGCACTGTACATATATATCCTATTTGGGTGTATGTATGTATGCATGTAAACTCAGCAAAAAAAAGAAATATCCCTTTTTCAGTTGCCTGTCTTTCAAAGATAATTTGTAAAAATCTAAATACACAGTAATCTTTGGAGGGAGTTGAAAGTCCGTGTTGCCCAGCAACAGCCCCAAAACATCACTGCTCTAGAGGAGATCTGCATGGAGGAATGGGCCAAAATACCAGCAACAGTGTGTGAAAAAAGACTTACAGAAAACGTTTGACCTCTGTCATTGCCAACAAAGGGTATATAACAAAGTATTGAGATAAACTTTTGTTATTGACCAAATACTTATTTTCCACCATAATTTGCAAATAAATTCATAAAAAATCCTACAATGTGATTTTCTGGATTTTCTTTCTAATTTTGTCTGTCATAGTTGAAGTGTACCTATGATGAAAATTACAGGCCTCTCTCATCTTTTTAAGTGGGAGAACTTGCACAATTGGTGGCTGACTAAATACTTTTTTGCCCCACTGTAACTTCACATATCTTCATTGTAAAGGGTTTAAACACTGTTTCCTATGCTTGTTCAATTAACCATCAACAATTAATGAACATGTGGAATGGTCATTAAGACACTAACAGCTTACAGACTGTAGGCAATTATGGTCACAGTTATGAAAACTTAGGACACAAAAGAGGCCTTTCTACTGACTCTGAAAAACACCAAAAGAAAGATGCCCAGGGTCCCTGCTCATCAGCATGAACGTGTCTTAGGCACGCTGCAAGGAGGCATGTGGACTGCAGATGTGACCAGGGCTATACATTGCAACGTCCGTACTGTGAGACGCCTAAGACAGTGCTACAGGGAGACAGGATGGACAGCTGATCGTCCTCGCAGTGGCAGACCACGTGTAACAACACCTGCACAGGATCGGTTTATCCGAACATCACACCTGCGGGACAGGTACAGGATGTCAACAACAACTGCCCGAGTTACACCAAGAAAGCACAACCCTTCCATCAGTGCTCAGAGTGTCCGCAATAGGCTGTGAGAGGCTGGACTGAGGGCTGAGGGCTGTTGTAAGGCAGGTCCTCACCAGGCATCACCGGCAACAACGTCGCCTATGGCACAGACCCACCGTCGCTGGACCAGACAGGACTTGCAAACAGTCCTCTTCACTAATGAGTCTGGGTTTTGTCTCACCAGGGGTGATGGTCGGATTCGCGTCTATTGTCGAAGGAATGAGCGTTACACCGAGGCCTGTACTCTGGAGCGGGATCAATTTGGAGGTGGAGGGTCCGTCATGGTTTGGGGCGGTGTGTCACAGCATCATCGGACTGAGCTTGTTGTCATTGCAGGCAATCTCAACGCTGTGCGTTACATGGAAGACATTCTTCTCCCTGATGTGGTTCCCTTCCTGCAGGCTCATCCTGACATGACCCTCCAGCATGACAATGCCATCAGCCATACTGCTCGTTCTGTGCTTGATTTCCTGCAAGACAGGAATGTCAGGGGTTCTACCATGGCCAGCGAAGAGCCCAGATCTCAATCCCATTGAGCATGTCTGGGACCTGTTGGATCGGAGTGTGAGGGCTAGGGCCATTCCCCCCAGAAATGTCCAGGATCTTGCAGGTGCCTTGGTGGAAGAGTGGGGTAACATCTCACAGTAAGAACTGGCAAATCTGGAGCGGTCCATGAGGAGGAGATGCACTGCAGTACTTAATGCAGCTGGTGGCCACACCAGATATTGACAGATACTTTTGATTTTGACCGCCGACTTTGTTCAGGGAAACATTATTCCATTTATGTTAGTCACATGTCTGTGGAACTTGTTCAGTTTATGTCTCAGTTGTTGAATCTTATGTTCATACAAATATTTACACATGTTTAGTTGCTGAAAATAAACGCAGTTGACAGTGAGAGGACGTTTATTTTTTTGCTGAGTTTGTATGGATATTTTTCCCAAAAAAATATATGGGGGATTGGAAATGCTGCAGACAATTACATTGATGAAAGCAACATTCTATCTGCAATATTAAAACTTGTCCACCCCTTAAACATTTTTTAAAAAATGTAAAAAGATTTTCAAAACAAATCCAATTTAGATGAACTCCAATATCTATTGGGTGAAATACCACAGTGTGCTATCACAGCAGAAAGATTTGTGACCTGTTGCCACAAGAAAAGAAAAAACACCATTGTAAATACAACCCATATTTATTTTGTACTTTAACGATATTGCATATCGTTACAACACTGTATATAGACATAATATGACATTTAAAATGTCTTTATTATTTTGGAAGTGTGAAGTTTACTGTTTTGTTTATTATCTATTTCATATGTAAACATATGTTTCCCATTCCAATAAAGCGCCTTAAATTGAAATTGAATTGAGAGAAAGCGAGAGAGAATAAAGGGGAATATAAAGAGCTGGAGTAGGGGGCAAACACATTGAGAGAAGACATTGAGTTTGTTGCTCCCCTCCTTTGCATGGTAATGAGGTGAAGTTGTTCTAGCAGCAGTCAGCAGCACCTCAGAGTAAAATGAGGGTCAGTACACAGCCACTTGAGGGGAACAAATTCACAGCAGGGCGTTAGAGAAGCAGAAGGGGGCCTCAGCACTGTCTGACACAGAGCAGAGTAGAGTATCCCCAGCCCTCCCCAGGCAGAGTGGATGAGAGGGGGATGAGAGGGTGGCAGAGTGGTGCGGTACTCATGCCAAGGCTGAGAATAGTGGTGACCTTCTGGAGGCTTCTCTTTCTCCCTCTCATTAAATGCATAACAAGACACCCGCATGTGTGAAGAAATTCCGATTTTCTATGCCTGTTGTGCTTTGTGAAACTGTCCAGAGCTGATCCACTTCCAAGATGTGGCTGAGCAGCATTACCTGGTGAACAGCGTATGTCTGCCTATTTCTGTCTGTCCCCCAGGGACAGACAGTCCAAAACAGCTGCTGCTCAAACCCCCTCTGGACACATCTCTAATACATACACAGCATGTGTGCCTTCTGTTACAGTAAACATCTTATTGAGATTAATTGAAAATTCACTGATATGCTCAATGTAATTTATTACCTTCTTTACCTTTGAAGCTTACATGCTAAGGGGCTTTTGTACTAATGGTGAGGTGATATCTTATAAATTAACATCAGTAAAAACAGGTGCCACATGGAGCTGTGGCAGTAGTTATCTTTACATTCATGTGCTGCATGTCAACATGTACTCTATTTTCTGCTGTATGCGTAGATGATCACAACCATGATTAATACCTAAACTGCTGCATGTATAACTCATGAGAGAGTGACTTGGGAAATGGAATGGAAATGAGATGGGAGCACAGCTGTAGAAAAGTTGATAGCTTGCATAGGCCTAGTTGTTGGGTGATAATGTGACAATACAAACATGGCAGCGGCCAGTGTCATTTCACTAACTTGCTTGTAGTCCTCAGATTCTTGACTGCATTGTTATTGAACTCAAACAGTGAGTCACCGGAGAAATCAAGCAGCAGTTCCATAATGTGTTTGACTGAGCTCCACACCGCTATCCCAGGTAAAGTATACACAGTGTGGTATTTGCTTGTCTATTAATCCCTATAAGCATCGTATGGTGGAAGAGAAGCCAATTTGAAGCTTGAATGCACATTCAATGCTCATTGGTTTAACACTGGAAAGGAACTAAGAAAGGAACGCTAGACACTGTGAACCAGGGATTGCCCTTAGGAAATATTATGTCCAGTGAAGTCCAGTGCAACCCCACATCCACTCTAGTGCATTGATGAGTCATAGACAAATGTGCACACCCACACACACGTACATTCATATCCATTGACAGGTTTCTAATGGCCACGACCTGTCACAGCAGCAGATACTGTAGATTTGAAGTTGTATTAGGTTGAGAAGGACTGGGAATGTCAGTGGAGTTCATGAATACTTTACACCTAAATCAAAACATTATCTTCGCGCTCCTAGGCAAAGCGCTGAAAATTACATATGGGATGAATTATCCAAAACACAACACTGTGTGCACCTACTTTCAATTTGCTTCACAACTCCAACCATGTGAATGCTGTTTGGTCATTTGGGGTGAGGAAAAGGATATTTGGTGTTCACGTATCCAACTATCCTCTGCATTAGATTTAGATATAAACCGTGGATAGAATAGTGTGAATCTGTGAACATATGCTATCCCATTTGAAAACTAATCCACTTATATCTGTAGGAGACATTAATAAATCAAAGAGAAAGCTTTTAAAGCTTTAACCCCCATGCATTATGCAACTCAAACATATGCAAATGCACTGCTGTGACACTCCATTGTAAGCATTGTTTCATTAAAAAGGCAATTAGGCATAATGAAGCTCACAACCCACTTAAAAATGAGGGTGTCCGACTGAATTTATATGGTCTCGCAATCACCTTGATGCAAGTAATAAACCATTCGCTTGGTGTGGGGTCCAGTTATCACTCAAAAGTAAATACTAATTTAAAGGCCCAATGCAGCCATTTTATCTCAGTATCAAAACATTTCTGGGTAGCAATTAAGTACCTTACTGTGATTATTTTCAATTAAAATGGTCAAAAAGAAACAAAAATAGAGAGAGCAATTTCTCAAGCAACAATTTTACAAGGATTGTCTGGGAGTGGTCTGAGTGGGGAGGGGAAAACTGAAAACTACCTGTTATTGGCAGAGGTTTGGAACTCTTTCTTTTTGGTCTATTAACTAGGCAGGCTAAAACTCCATCCCACCAAAACCGTCTGACATTTATTTTCAAACAGCTCTTACACTAAAATGGCATTATCTTAATTTTTTACAATTTCACAGCATTATTCCAACCTCATCATGCTCCCGAGTGGCGCAGCGGTCTAAGGCACTGCATCTCAGTTCTAAGAGGTGTCACTGTTGTCCCTGGTTTGAATCCAGGCTGCATCACATCTGGCTGTGATTGGGAGTCCCATAAGGCGGCACACAATTGGCCCAGGTTTGGCCGGGGGAGACCGTCATTGTAAATAAGAATTTGTTCTTAAATGACTTGCCTAGTTAAATAAAATAAAAAAATTGAGGAAAATCATGTTTCTGACTGCACTGGGCTTTTGAAACTACAAATTGTCAATATGTTCTGCGGCTTATCATCCCAATCCTTGGCTGTAGTTAGTAGAGAAAGAAGTGAGAGTAGCTTGGATGAGAGAGCCACACCAGGGGAAGAGATGAGACACATTGTGATGGCCATGAGTGACATTGCATGGAGGACGTGTACCTCCCAGATAGCAATGGCAGCCATTTGTTCATTAAAGCATCAAACATTCGTCCCATAGCAGCTGCCTATTTAAATAAATATGCAAATTACTACATTTCTATTCAAAGGCTTCTTTTGACTTCAACAAGGTTTCTAAATAACCCAAGGGACACAATTCTTTCCATGTGAATAGACCCACCTGTCAGTGACTTGAAATTAACATGTAAAAATTGTTTGAAGTTCCCACTTGTTCGGTGCTACTATCTTTCTCTCAGATATGGTGGTGAGGAGGAAGAGAGAGAACATCATCTTCACTTTAAAGGTTAATGCAATTATGCGATCAGTCCCCCCTCTCCCCAAAAGCACAGCAGTCAACTAATAAAGAGCGTGGGGCTTTAATGCACACAGCCGTTTTAATGGCCTGTAGCAGTCATCATTTGGTAAACAGAGCTGGAAAATTCATCCAAACCGAACAACATAAATAACATGGCAACTGAATCAAATGGATGAGGAAATTGCTACAGCTTGGCAAAAGACAAGACGCTTCAGATAAAAATGCCTAAACCAATTATTGCCTCACTTGCATATAAATATTCAGGTGGCCCAGCAGCCTTTCTGGTTTTGTTTTGTTTTTCTACCCAGTCATCAGTTCAGTTCATGGAAAAGCTCTTGGAATAAATGTAAAAATATATCCCTTCCAAACACAGGAACAGTCTGAATGGGTAGAAATATTCGGTGTATTTGGTTCACAGCCAAGCCGTTAAGAGTGAAAGGTTGCTGGTTCGAATACCTGAGCTGACTAGGTGAAAAATCTGAGCAAGACACTTAACCCTAATTACTCCTGGAAGTTGCCTTGGATAAGAGTGTCTGCTAAATTACTAAAATGTAAATGTAAACTGACAGTACAAAACATTAAGAACACCTTCCTAATACTCAGTTGCACCCCCTTAATTTTTGCCCTCAGAACAGACTCAATTCGTCGGGGCATGGACTCTACAAGGTGTCGAAAGCATTCCACAGGGATGCTGGCCCATGTTGACCCCAATACTTCCCACAGCTTCCCAGAGTGTCAAGTGTGTTGGATGTCTTTTGGGTGGTGGACCGTTCTTGATACACACGGGAAACTGTTGAAAAATACAGCAGCATTGCCATTCTTGACACACTCAAACCGGTGCACCTGGCACCTGTTACCATACCCCCTTCAAAGGTAATTAAATATTTTGTCTTGCCCATTCACCCTCTGTATGGCACAAATACACAATCAATGTCTGGGGCGACAGGTAGCCTAGTAGTTAGAGCGTTGGACTTGTAACCAGAAGGTCTGCAAGATCGAATCTGTTGTTCTGCCCCTGAACAAGGCAGGTAATCCACTGTTCCTAGGCTGTCATTGAAAATAAGAGTTTGTTCTTAACTGACTTGCCTAGAGGTAACAAAATGTCTGAAGGCTGAAAAAATATTATTTAACCTGTCTCCTCCCCTTCATTTACACTGATTGAAGTGGATTTAAAAAGTGACATCGATAAGGGATTATAGCTTTCAAGTGGATTCACCTGGTCAGTCTATGTCATGGAAAAAGCAGGTGTTCCTAATGTTTCGTACACTCAGTGTAAATGTAGGTGTGCTCTGCACACAACCTTTGCCCTCAGAACACAGCCAAGCCATGGATATCAAAGCTCAACTACAACTCTCAGTACAGGGATGGATTACATGCCAGTGTAATGTAAAGCAGCCCAGGAACACCTGCTGTACATATCTAAGCAAACACAATTTGCTTGGTGGGTCTTGGCAGATATGTCTCAATTTCCCTCCCTACACATGCTCCCTCTGTGTGAGCAACCGCTGCTTTCACATTCAGGGGTAAACTGAGAAACAGCATGTTTCAAAAGACAGTGCTTTGATTTACTTTGCCTTTCCCAGCAGGCAATGTGACAATACAGCACAGCGATAATAATACAAGGATTTCTCTAATAAAAAATCAACCCACAGACTGCTGATATGCCAAATGATGAATAATGAACTACTGAATCAAAGCAAAAAAAGAAAATGACAAGTATTGAATACCACCACAGTCTATTGATTCATGAATATTTAATTACTTGCTGTGGCTATTCAAGGACAAATAGATGGCTGTAACATTAGGCCTAGGCCCTATTTTTTTAAATCTGCATTACAGTATATGGACTAAATAGAGGTTTATATTCAAATTATTTATACACTTTTTTATCTGCTCAAAACTTGTATTATGGTATTTATTTTATGGAAGACAGCATCCCACAGGACAAAAATTGGTTGAATCAACGTTATTTCCATGTCATTAAAAAAAATCTATGTGATGATGTTGAATCAACGTGGAGTAGTAAAGTGTCTTCTCCCATCACTTGCTCATCTTACAGGTGCTGGGATGCAGCAACCGGTGGTAATGGTGAAAGTGCAGACATCCAACATCTGTACAGGCATCTGTTAGCAGCCTCATCTGTGTCCTGCCACCGTGTTACCCAGACCCTTAGTAGGACAAAGGTACTTCAACAGTAATGACGCGTCCCCAACGTGCAGCCAGCCAGCCAGGGCAGGCAGGTCAGGAGGCTGAGGCTAGATAGAAAGGGAGCCAGGGAAGACCATAGTCATGTGGTGAGGATTTAACTACAGTAGACCAGGAGACCAGGATAATGGACAGCGACTCACTGCTGTGATTTTGATTCTGGCCAGCCTACATTACTAACATAAATCAACTGAGAAAAGAAACTATTCTCTATTATCATGGAAACAATCATATCTTCATTATGCATTATGCAACTACGAAGAAAAGGCAGAGAAGAAGCTGCATGCTCTTAATGGCATTTTAATGCTAATTGAATCAATTCTCCTCTTCTCTGGTTTCTGAGAGGAGTATTTTCATGATAGAATGCTAGTCACGTGAGGCCTTTGCTAGCTGCAGGTGTTGACACTGGAGTCGTTACTATCGATAATGATATGAGACATTAAAGACAGGTTGGTGTGTAACGATAAGCCACATGCTGGTTGGCATGCTGAGTGCTAGACATCTGAAGTGATTACTAAAGATGATGACACAGGCCCCCCAGTGACAGACTGAAGTGAGAGTGATGATAGAGTCTAGAGAGGGGAGTGAATTTGCCTCACACTAACACGGCAGCCATGTCTTGTTCACGTGATACGATACCGGTAAGGAGAGCCTCTGCTGTAGCATTGACAAGCGTTAAGAACAGAATCATGCACACAATAATATACGCAGTATTATCACTATGTTTATATCAATTTCTGAGGGATTTGTAATATATATCTTAGATACTGTTATTGTTTACCTGGCTTTACAGTTTCAGCTTCCAATAACTCAGTTCCTATTAATCCTAGACCATTGTCAAGTCATTATCTGAAAACAAACAAAGCAACTTTTAAATGCTTTATCTATTCAATCTCCCTAACTCTCTCCCTGGTTGTGCTCTACCTGACACAAATACACATAAACCCACGCATGCAGACACACACCATATACAGTTGATGTCAGGTTGGAGTCATTAAAACTAGTTTTTCAACCACAAATGTCTAGTTAAAAATACTGGGGGCAGTATTGAGTAGCTTGGCTGAATAAGGTGCCCAGAGGTGCCCAGAGTAAACTGCCTGCTACTCAGTCCCAGTTGCGAATATATGCACATTATTAGTATATTTGGATAGAAAACACTCTGAAGTTTCTAAAACTGTTTGAATGATGTCTATGAGTATAACAGAACTCATATGGCAGGCAAAAATCTGAGAAAAAATCAAATCCAACCAGGAAGTGGGAAATCTGAGGTTGGTCGTTTTTCAACTTATTCCCTGTTGAAGATACAGTGGGATTTGGTCATGTTGCACTTCCTAAGGCTTCCACTGGATGTCAACAGTCTTTAGAACTTAGTTTGATGCTTCTACTGTAAAGTGGGGGAGAGGGGAATGAGTCAGAGGTCTGGCAGAATGCTTTGAGCTTGTGACGCTCGTTCACGTGAGAGACAGCTCTGTTCCATCGCAATTCTACAGACAAAGGACTTCTCCTGTTAGAACATTATTGAAGATTTATGTTAAAAACATCCTAAAGATTGATTCTATACATCGTTTGACATGTTTCTACTGACTGTAACTTTTTGACATTTCGTCTGCTCCTAGTGAATGCGCTTCGTGACTTTGGATTTGTTTACAAAACGCGCTAACAATAGTAGTGATTTGGACATAAATTATGGACATTATCGAACAAAACAAACATTTATTGTGGAACGGGGATTCCTGGGAGTGCATTCAGAGGAAGATCATCAAAGGTAAGTGAATATTTATAATGCTATTTCTGACTAATATTGACTGCACAATATGGCGGATATCTTTTTGGCTTGTTTGGTCTCTGAGCGCCGTACTCAGATTATAGCATGGTTTGCTTTTTCCGTAAAGCTTTTTTGAAATCTGACACAGTGGTTGCATTAAGGAGAAGTGTATCTAAAGTTCCATGCATAACAGTTGTATTTTCATCAACATTTATGATGAGTATTTCTGTAAATTGATGTGGCTCTCTGCAAAATCATCGGATGTTTTTGGAACTACTGAACATGACTCGCCAATGTATACTGAGATTTTTTGATATAAATATGATTTTTATCGAACAAAACATATATGTATTGTGTAACATGAAGTCCTATGAGTGTCATCTGATGAAGATCATCAAAGGTTAGTGATTCATTTTATCTCTATTTCTGATTTTTGTGACTCCTCTCTTTGGCTGGAAAAATGGCTGTGTTTTTCTGTGACTTGGCTCTGACCTAACATAATCGATTGTGGTGCCTTCGCCGTAAAGCCTATTTGAAATAGGACACTGTGGTGGCATTAACAAGAAGTGTATCTTTAAAATGGTGTGAAATACTTCTATGTTTGAGGAATTTTAATTATGGGATTTCTGTTGTTTTGAATTTGGTGCCCTGGACTTTCACTGGCTGTTGTCATATCGATCCAGTTAGCGGGATCTCAGCCCTAAGAAGTTTTTAACAAACTATAGTTTTGTATCACAATTCCAGTTCACAAAATAGATGGCATCATGAGGGAGAAAAATTATGTGGATGGAAAATTACGTGGATATATTGAAGCAACATCTCAAGACATCAGTCAGGATGGTAAAGCTTGGTCGCAAATGGGTCTTCCAAATGGAAAATGATCCCAAGCAGACTTCCAAAGTTGTGGAAAAATGGCTTAAGGACAACAAAGTCAAGGTATTGGAGTGGCCATCACAAAGCTTTGACCTCAATCCTATAGAAAATTTGTGGGCAGAACTGAAAAAGCGTGTGCGAGCAAGAAGGCCTACAAACCTGACTCAGTTACACCAGCTCTGTCAGGAGGAATGGGCCAAAATTCACCCAACTTATTGTGGGAAGCTTGTGGAAGGCTACCCGAAACGTTTGACCCAAGTTAAACAATTTAAAGGCAATGCTACCAAATACTAATTGAGTGTATGTAAACTTCTGACACACTGGGAATGCAATGAATGAAATAAAAGCTGAAATAAATATTTCTCTCTACTATTATTCTGACATTTCACATTCTTAAAATAATGTGGCGATCCTAACAGACCCAAGACAGGGAATTTTTAATAGGATTAAATGTCAGGAATTGTGAAAAACAGTTTAAATGTATTTGGCTAAGGTGTATTTAAACTTCCGACTTCAACTGTATATTATCAACACAGAGGCCCTCTGAGGACTTTGTGCACTCATTAGACCTTCAAATATGGCGCAAGATACCACAGCATCTAAAGAGGAAACATAAGAGGGAATACAGAGAAGCTCCTATTAAGAAGGATTTACTGCCAGTTCCACTGCGTTTTTTCATTGTTCTCCACTAATCAGGGACTGACTTAGACATGGGACACCAGGTGTGTGCAATGAATTATCAGGTAGAACAGAAAATAAGAGTTGAATACCCATGGTGTAGAGGATGGGGTGTTCTGTGGTCACTCTCTGAGCTGTGACAGTCATGACTTATTCATTCACCTCATACTGATCCAGGATCATCTGCAGAGAGAGGGTACATTACACTCACTCACCAATACTGGGGTATCCAGGGGTGGAGGGGTCTCCCCCAGGATTCAGGGTGACCCCAAATGCTTTGTGCCACAGACTCTGGTCACGGGGGCCGTCACAAGGGTCCATGTAGAGGAGTACACCCCCGAAACCCATCTCTGCCAGGAAGGAAATCTGTGGAGAGAAATATACACAGCAGTCTTATAAAATGGTTCTATTCTACAATAGACAGAGGCAATAATAGAGAGAAACAGATTCAGTCACATACAGAAAACATATTGACTATTATTCCTCCACACAGGCTAACCCATATTCTTAGCTTCTCAATACTGTATATTCCTCCACACAGGCTAACCCATATCCTTAGCATCTCAATACTGTATCGCATTGACACCAAGATAGTTTTGACAGATACAGACATTTCCATGCACATCAATGTGGACTGTGCCCTAGAGATGGAGCTATAGCACTGAAATGCATAGATCACATAACCCGGATGCTGGAGGAGAGTGGCACATTACTGTAAGGGAGCAGGTATGTGGAAATGTATTTTAAACCAGAGGTCATCTGTGACATTTGATGTACAGAAGGAATAACAGTAATACCCAGAATAAATTATTCACTAGGACACGTGCACATACTCATGTGGACGTATCAGAAATATTTTTGCTATTTTCACAGCAGGAATTATGAGCGCAATAGCTGGCGGTGGGGCATAAGGGCTAGGTTTTGATGAATAAATAAATTGTATGTGTGACAAGAGCTTGGCCACTCACTGGCCGATCAACGCGTTTCATGGCTTAATACTGCAAGCCTTTGTCTCAAGCTCTGTAGGTTATTGACGGCCATTGCATTGTCATCAACTCCAATACGGCAGGGGGCACAAAATATTATTGTCCTAGTATATTGTGGATTGATACAATACAGTTTATTAAATAGCATTGGCAACAGCAAGGACAAATAACAACAGTAAAAAAAACGATGTTTGCTCAATATGTTTGGAGTGTTGACAGTCAACATAGTTGCAATTGGATCAATGAGGATAGGCCTATACATGTCTTTACGCATTGCACTTCTCCTCAAATAAAAAATACTAGGTTCCTGTAAATGTAATTGGATATGTGATGTACGTTCTCAATAAGCAGGATATACATTTGAAAACTGAAGTTTACATACACCTTAGCCAAATACATTTAAACTCAGTTTTTCACAATTCCTGACATTTAATCCAAGTAAAAATACCCTGTCTTTGGTTAGTTAGGATCACCACTTTATTTTAAGAATGTGAAATGTCAGAATAATAGTAGAGAGAAGGATTTATTTCAGCTTTTATTTCTTTCGTCACATTCCCAGTGGGTCAGAAGTTTACATACACTCAATTAGTATTTGGTAGCATTGCCTTTAAATTATTTAACTTGGGTCAAATGTTTTGGGTAGCCTTCCACAAGCTTCCCAAAATAAGTTGGGTGAATTTTGACAGAGCTGGTGTAACTGAGTCAGATTTGTAGGTCTCCTTGCTCGCACACGCTCTTTCAGTTCTGACCACAAATGTTCAATGGGATTGAGGTCAGGGCTTTGTGATGGCCACTCCAATACCTTGACTTTGTTGTCCTTAAGCCATGTTGCCACAACTTTGGAAGTCTGCTTGGGGTCATTGTCCATTTGGAAGATTCATTTGCAAGCAAGCTTTAACTTCCTGACTGATGTCTTGCGATGTTGCTTCAATATATCCACATAATTGTCCTCCCTCATGATGCCAACTATTTTGTGGAGTCCACCAGTCTGTCCTGCAGCAAAGCACCCCCAAAACATTATGCTGCCACACGGTTGGGATGATGTGCTTCAGCTTGCAAGCCTCCCCCTTTTGCCTTCAAACATAACAATGGTCATTATGGCCAAACAGTTCTATTTTTGTTTCATCAGACCAGAGGACATTTCTCCAAAAAGTACGATCCATGTTCAGTTGCAAACCGTAGTCTGGCTTTTTGTATGGTGGTTTTGGAGCAGTGGCTTCTTCCTTGCTGAGCGGCCTTTCAGGTTATGTCGATATAGGACTCGTTTTACTGTGGCTTATATATACTTTTGTACCTGTTTCCTCCAGCATCTTCACAAGGTCCTTTCTGTTGTTCTGGGATTGATTTGCACTTTTCGCACCAAAGTACGTTCATCTCTAGGAGACAGAACATGTCTCCTTCCTGAGCGGTATGACGGCTGCGTGGTCCCATGGTGTTTATACTTGCGTACTATTGTTTGTACAGATGAACGTGGTACCTTCAGGCTTTTGGAAATTGCTCCCAAGGATGAACCAGACCTGTGGAGGTCTACAATTTTTCTTTTGATTTTCCCATGATGTCAAGAAAGAGGCACTGAGTTTGAAGGTAGGCCTTGAAATACATCCACAGGTAAACCTCCAAACGACTCAAATGATGTAAATTAGCCTATCAGAAGCTTCTAAAGCCATTACACTATTTTCTGGAGTTTTCCAAGCTGTTTAAGGCACAGTCAACTTAGTGTATGTAAACTTCTGACCCACTGGAATTGTGATGCAGTGAATTATAAGAGAAATAATCTGTCTGTAAACAATTGTTGGAAAAATGACTTGTGTCATGCACAATGTAGACATCCTAACCGACTTGCCAAAACTATAGTTTGTTAACAAAAAATGTGTGGAGTGGTTGAAAAACAAGTTTTAATGACTCCAACCTAAGTTTATGTAAACTTCTGACTTCAACTGTAGCCTAGGCCTACCATTATCCGTTCATATAGCGTTATAGGACTGAATCATTTGAATATGTTTGGTGGATCCAGTCTTTTGTAACCGGACAAGACTTTCTCTTTTGAAATGCGGATGGATAATAGCCGAATGGGGTGTGCATTGCAGGTAAGCCTATGTGAATTGAGAATAATGCAAAAGCATGAAGGCAAAAGCCTCAGAAGTAGAATCATTTAGAACCTTATGGATAGGCTACTTGGCTAATGCATGGCCAGGATTAGAAAGATACTCGAAGCATTGCTGTTGAACAGCATTGCTCATGCACATCCAAAATAATACATTACATAGATATAAAGGGGATGTCTGCTCACTGTTTTGCTGCTCCCAAACACTAACTTTTAATAAAGCTTTGGTGATTAAGATTTATTTCTAAGCGGTCTCACGAGCAAAACCCTTTATTGATAGTCTTGACTACTTGGGCAGAACAAAATAAAAGTTTTAATTGAGATGAGGGGAGGCTTGGTTTTTAATGAAATGAAACGAAATGGAAAAAAACATTCATTTTATTATGTTTCTAAATACGAGGTTTACGGGCACAAAAAGCACATCTCTCCTGTTCCATGCGCATATGGCACTATGAGTCATGACTGAATAGGATACGCTTCTGTGGTCAAAATCCATGCCATAACCAACCGTGTTACTGCTAACACCAGCTTTGTTTGGTCTTAAATATCCCCACCAGCTCTGCCTGAACTTGGCACTTTGGCACATGTTTTTAAGGACACACCTCAGATATTGCAACCCCTTCCACCTCAGTGCAAGCAAGCATATATAAGACAGGTAAATAACCAATCCTGGCGCAAGGGTAGTACAGTGCTGTCTTTAACAGGTTGAAATTGCCAATGAGCGTGCATTTGACAATTGCGCTGGCTGAACACCATCCGAAAATAGAGCCCATACTGTTAAAATGTGCACAGACAAGTGTTAAATCTGTAACTATCCTATATCTTATTAGAAGATTGTATTGCATATGTACTTAATATACACTGTAGGAAAATGTAGGTCTGCACAGAGCCAAGGCTTTCTATCTGCCCTTCCTATCTGTCTACAGACATGTGTACATCGATACTTGTAGTAGCATACGAACAGACTGTAGTCCGCTACCAGGGAAATGTTAGCAGGGCAAACTCTGTCTAGTTGCTGACATTTAGTAGTATCCCTTTCTGCATGGATCTGGAAACGCTTGACTTGTGGGGGTAGAGAAATCAGTGACAGACATAATGTTTAAAAACCTTGTTGGCATTGTAATACCTGCTCATGAATCACAGAGGCCTCTGGCTAAATGGCAACAACCTCTAACACCTTGTGTGCTGAGAAAGAAAACAGAGAGGGCTTCGGCAACATGACAACCTGATGAGGGCATGTGTGGCTGATAAAAGCTTTTTAATTGCAAAAGCAGTGCCTTTGTTCTTATGACTATGGATGGATCAAAAGCAAGTGAGTCTACGATGCATTATGAACAGGGTCTTCGTAGGAAGAGTTAGCTTATATTTTGTTAATTCTAGAGACCATCCATAGCCATTCGTTTTCATCTAGCACCTGTCCTTCAAGAGAAAGGAGCATGACATTTGACTTATACAAACAAACTCATCTGAAGAAAAGTGTGCATGCTAAGGACTTCCTGGTGAAAAGTGTATATGTTTCCTCAAAATAAACATTTAAATGAAATCGTCATTGGGTTGACATCTACAATAAATTACAGAGCAATGGAGGGACTAATTAAAGAAAGATCAAGTGTAATATATTAAACAAATAAAGTGAACTGGATGGAATGTAGTGAAAAATGATACAAAAAATAATTTACTGAAACTGGGTACAAATGACGGAGTCACCCATAATTCACCAAACAATATTTCGAAAGAGTAAGCAAAGTACTTTAAACATAAGTTTTCTACTTAGTCTCCTCCATCTCTACTAACCTTAATCTCTACTAACTTCTATTAACCTTTTTTTTTCTAATAATGATGTAAAATCAACAGCTGTACAGAAAAATTACAATAGGGTACCTCCTCCCAGCTGCCCACTGCTCTGAGGCTAGGAAACACTGTCACCAACCGATAAATCCACTATAATTGAGAATTTCAATAAGCATTTCTCTACGGCTGGCCATGCCTTCCACATGGCTACCCCTACCCCGGTCAACTGCCCGGCACCCTCCACAGCAACCCGCCAAAGCCCCCACCATTTCTCCTTTACCCAAATCCAGATAGCTGATGTTCTGAAAGAGCTGCAAAATCTGGATCCCTACAAATCAGCCAGGCTAGACAATCTGGACCCTCTCTTTCTAAAATTATCTGCCGAAATTGTTGCAACCTCTATTACTAGCCTGTTCAACCTCTCTTTCGTATCGTCTGAGATTCCCAAAGATTGGAAAGCTACCGCGGTCATCCCCCTCTTCAAAGGGGGTGACACTCTAGACCGAAACTGCTACAGACCTATATCTATCCTACCCTGTCTTTCTAAGGTCTTCGAAAGCCAAGTTAACAAACAGATTATTGACCATTTTGAATCCCACCATACCTTATCCGCTATGAAATCTGGTTTCAGAGCTGGTCATGGGTACACCTCAGCCACGCTCAAGGTTCTAAACGACATCATAACCGCCATCGATAAGAGACATTACCGTGCAGCCGTATTCATCGACCTGGTCAAGGCTTTCGACTCTGTCAATCACAACATTCTTATTGGCAGACTCGACAGCCTTGGTTTCTCAAATGACTGCCTCGCCTGGTTTACCAACTACTTCTCTGATAGAGTTCAGTGTGTCAAATCGGAGGGCCTGTTGTCCGGACCTCTGACAGTCTCTATGGATGTGCCACAGGGTTCAATTCTTGGGCCGACTCTCTTTTCTATATACAGTACATCAATGATGTTGCTCTTGCTGCTGGTGATTCTCTGATCCACCTCTACGCAGACGAGACCATTCTGTATACTTCTGGCCCCTCCTTGGACACCGTGTTAACTATCCTCCAGACGAGCTTCAATGCCATACAAATCTCCTTCCGTGGCCTCCAAATGCTCTTAAACGCAAGTAAAACTAAATGCATGCTATTCAATCGATCACTGCCCGCACCTGCTCGCCCGTCCAGCATCACTACTCTGGACGGCTAAGACGTAGAATACGTGGACAACTACAAATACCTGGGTGTCTGGTTAGACTGTAAACTCTCCTTCCAGACTCACATTAAGCATCTCTGTCATCTATAAAATAGCCTCCAACACTCTACTCAACAAACTGGATGCAGTCTATCACAGTGCCATCCGTTTTGTCACCAAAGCCCCATACACTACCCACCGTTGCGACCTGTACGCTCTCGTTGGTTGGCCCTCGCTTCATACTCGTCGCCAAACCCACTGGCTACAGGTTATATACAAGTCTCTGCTAGGTAAAGCCCCGCCTTATCTCAGCTCACTGGTCACCATAGCACCAAAGCCAATTCCTCCTTTGGTCATCTTTCCTTCCAGTTCTCTACTGCCCATGATTGGAACGAATTGCAAAAATCTCTGAAGCTGGAGACTCACATCACTAGCTTTAAGCACCAGCTGTCAGAGCAGCTCACAGATCACTGCACCTGTACATAGCCCATCTGTAAACAGCCCATCTATCTACCTACCTCATCCCCCATACTGGTATTTATTTATTTATTTTTGCTCCTTTGCACCCCAGTATCTCAACCTGCACATTCATATATATATATATATATATATATATTCATATATATATGGGTGTGTGTGTGTATTTATTTATGTATGTATGTATGTACAGTACTCAGCAAAAAAATAAACATCCCCTTTTCAGGACCCTGTCTCTCATGTAAACTTCCGACTTAAACTTTACATGTAATATTTAAGTTTGTATTTTTTTATTAATTTCAAAAATGTCAAAAAATCTGTTTTTTCTTTGTCATTATGGGGTATTGCGTGTAGATTGCTGCAGGAAAATAACAATTTAATCTGTTTTAGAATAAGGCTGTGATGTAACAAAATGTTGAGAAAGTCAAGGGGTATGAATACTTTCTGAATGCACGGTATATATTTACAACAAAATATATTGGGGATTGGAAATGATACAGATAATTAAATTAATGGAATCTACAATCTATCTGCAATATTAACGCTGATCTACCCCCTAAAAAAATGTTGTAATAATAATAAGTTACCAAGGATATTCCTTCACCATAAGAATGAGAAAGAAAGAAAACATATGCAAGCCTCCTTATGGCTGCATTTATAAGTATTAGAATGACTACATATGATCTCTTGATACTATTTCAACCTGTGAAGCATAATTTAACATACCTGAAAGCTGTGCACTTTGTCTGTAATTGCTCTCATTGGCACAAAAAGTACTCATTGAGTGCGAACTCTAAACCCAGACTGCCTGTCTCATTGAAATGGTAAATCAGGATACTTTAATGCAGCACTCTGCATTACTTTGCAATGTGAACATTAGTTATCCCTCTCCATCATTCACCAGAACCACAAATGAACAGACATCGACATCTATTAGTCCATGTACCTAATATAGATAGAAAGGACCACTTCTATTATATCTGCCATTTACTCTCACTGTTTAAGAGTGGCATTGGGAGGAAAGGACCGTAAAGTCAAGCACGGAACCTTCACACATTTCTCAATCCATGAGGGCATTGGACATAAATGCATATAACCCTTGCCATGCAATGTGCCAATTCAACCTGATACTGCAGGCTTCACAAACTAATCACATCTCTGGTGTTGGATGTTTGAAGACAAGCATCCTCCATGCTCAATCATTTAGAGCTCAATGTCTGGGGCTAATGAGAGAGAAGCTGCCAATGAATGGTAATCACAGCCTGGAAGTGAGGCTTAGATACAGTGGGGTCCATAATCAGTGGCACCTTTGATAAAGATGAGCAAAAAAATACTGTTTAAAAAGAAATCATACAAATCCTGAGCTATATTGTATGATACATTTTTGGGGGAAACTATATTATTTTATACTAATAATACCATTTCTCAGAGAAAGAGATTTTGTTTAACAAGTCATAAAAAAATCTCAAAAACACAGGGGCTAAGCCACCTTTTTTCTCCACTTCCTGTCTGAATGACGTGCCCAAAGTAAAATGCCTGTAGCGCAGGCCCTGAAGCCAGGATATACATATAATTGGTACCATTGGAAAGAAAACACTTCGAAGTGTGTAGAACTGTGATAATAATGTAGGAGAATATAACACAATAGATATGGTAGTAGAAAATCCAAAGAAACACCAACCAGATTTATTTTGTTTTGAGAGACCATCCTCTTAGAAATGCAAGAGAAAGGTCATATTGAGAATTAGCTCCCTGGATGCAATTCCCATGGCTTCCACAGCGTATCAGCGGTCTATGTTCAAGGTTTCAGGCTTGTAACCTCAAAAACAAATAAGAAATATCAGTTTTAGCACACCATGAAGACATTACGCACCTGCTAAATCGGTTTCCTATTGAACATGCTTCTTTCTGCAATAAATAATAGTTTGATTACATTTTAGGGTATGTGAGGAGTAAATAGAAACAGATTTTGACTTGTTGAAACAAAGTTTAGGGGTAGATTTTCGGATTCCTTTCTCTGCAAGTTGAACGAGAGGATTACTCAAATCGGTGGCGCCAACTAAACAGACGTTACCATGTTTACCATGTTGATTCAACATCAAAACACAGATTTATTTTGTTGAAATGACGTGGAAAAAAAGTTCAGTTCAATCAGTCAGTTTTTACCCAGTGGGCTCACCTTGCGAGGATAACAACAGTGAGTTTTTTTCTTTTTATGAGATTGGAGAACACGTTGGGAGGGTTCTTAGACCATTTCTCCATACAGAATATTTCCAGATCCTTGGTATTATTCATCTGTGCTTATGGACTTTCTTCTTCAATTCAAACCACAGGTTTTCAGTCATTTTGACCCATATCTTAAAAAAATCTATGTTTTAATAGTTGTTATAGGGCCAATCAGCAGATGAAGCAATAACAAAAAAACAATCCACCACTGTTTACGGTAAAAAGCTGAGGGATGGGGTTGAAGAAATGTAATCACTCTCAAATTCATTGACACAGCTATAGATGACACAGCTATAGACTTACCATCCATGATACCAAAATTATGGTTGTAACTATATTTTGGCCTATAGAGTGTTTGTTTACATTTACTTTGTTTACAAACATTGGAGTAAAACAAGTTTATATGTTGGGTTCTGAGTACTGGTACTCAGTTAAGAACAAATGCTTATTTATGACGACCTACCCCGGCCAAACCCGGACGACGCTGGGCCAATTGTGCGCCGCCCTATGGGACTCCCAATCACGGACAGTTGTGATACAGTGCAGTGTCCAATTAACAGTAGCTATTACAGTGAAACAAATACCATGCTATTGTTTGAGGAGAGTGCACAACAACAACAACAAAAACTTTTATCACGGCAACCTCTGAAGGTAAATAATGTACCTACGTTCAGTAATCTTGCACTGATTTGTCATCCTGAGGGTCCCAGAGATAAAATGTAGCATAGTTTTGTTTGATAAAATCAATTTTTATGTTCAAATGTAGGAACTGGGGTCAACAGTTTGACCCCACTGCTGTCTCTGGTCATCTAGATGTGTGAAAGTTAGTGTATAAGCTAATGATCCATCATGTATGACATTCCCGGGAGTGTGTAAACTTACATTTTTTATTACCATAGCATTTGTGTATGTTTTGTTTAGTTATGTACTTGAAAATGAATCAATTGACCAATTCGGCACATTTGGGCAAACTCATGGCAGACTTACTCATGTTTTTTGGTTTGTATTATCTTTTACCAGATCTAATGTGTTATATTCTCCTACATTAATTCCACAAACTTCTAAAGATTCCTTTCAAATGGCATCAAGAATATTTATATCCTTGCTTCAGGTCCTGTGCTACAGGCAGTTAGATTTGGGTATGTCAGGCGAAAATTGAAAAAAAGTGTACAATCCTTGAGATAATTAAGCTACTGTAAGCTCATGAGCCATTTATAAGTTATTCTTCAAGAATCAATGGGTACACATATCATTAATTTGTAAGTCTAAAAATAGATGTAACAACTGCTGATTGCCCCTTTAAACAACATATTTTTCACTAGGCTTAGTATGAAATAATATAAATATTTTTTAATTGAGTATTCAATATAGCTCAGTATTTGTATTATTTCATACAGTCTTTTTTGCTAATCTTTATCAAGGGTGCCAATAATTATGGACCCGACTGTATATCTGACCCTTACATGACAGGGAAAAGGCTGGTGGAGCGAGATATCAATGGGGCTTCCCATCCGTGTCATCTACCATAGTGCATAATCAGCTTGATAAGGACTCTTTAGTGTTTATTAAAAACATCTAAACATTGTAGATTATGTTATGTTGCGTTATGATTATCCAATAGGGTGAGTATAGAATAGAACCTTATGGCGTATGAGCGGGCAGTCACTTTAAAAATCTATTATCCTTCCCTAGCAAATGATGTCTCGTGTTTTGTGTGTCATTAGAATTCAAACAAGATGTTAAATGATCCAAACATCAATATCATTTTGCCTGTTAACTTGCTTTTGTCAGAAAGAAGGCTTGACACAGCATGAACTACTATACCTCTCACAGGCTCTGTAGTATGATCAAAGTGCATACAGTATCTGTACATTCTGCACCTGTCCAATGCTATCCCATCCACCACACCATATGGTATATAACAGTCCTCCCATAGATGTAGGATCTTAAATTTGACCTACAGTCAGTGGCCAGTGTATTAGGTACACCACCCCATTCATGAAAATGGTTGGCTCCTACAGACAGTGAGTCACGTGGCCATGGCTTGCTATATAAAGCAGGCAGACAGGCATTGAGGCATTCAGTTACTGTATGATTGATCGTTGGAATGGGCAAAACAAGTGACCGAAGCAACTTTGAGCATAGTTTGACCGTCAGTGCCAGGCGTGCCGGTTCCAGTATCTCAGAGACTGCCGGCCTCCTTGGCTTTTCACACACCGCAATGTCTAGGGTTTACAGAGAATAGTGTGACAAAAAAAAAAAAAACATCCAGTCAGCGGCAGTCCTCTGTGCAAAAACAGCTAGTTGATGAGACAGGTCGAAGGAGAATGGCATGAATCGTTCAGGCTAACAGGCGTGCCACAAACAATCAAATAACGGCGCAGTACAACAGTGGTGTGCAGAACGGCATCTCGGAACGCACAACTCGTTGGTCCTTGGTCACAGATGGGCTATTGCAGTAGATGACCACACCGGGTTCCGCTCCTATCAGCTAAAAACAAGAAGTGGCTCCAGTGGATCACCAACACTGGACAATTGAGGAGTAGAAAATCATTGCCTGGTTCAACGAATCCCGGTTCCTGTTGTGTCATGCTGGTGGCAGAGTCAAGATTTGGTATAAGCAGCATGAGTCCCCAAAGAATTCTGACTGTTCAGGAAGCAAAGGGTGGTTCGACCCGGTACCAGATGGGTGTAGCTAATAAACTGTCCACTGGGTGTATATTGTCACAACAAAATAATACTGCCGCAAAATTACTTTAACGTTTAATCCATAATGTTGCTTGATAGGTGGTTAGGCTATTAGCTGGCCAAAAGTAGGACACATAAAAAGTGCAATACTGTAAGGGTTTTCCTTAGGTGAAGGAGAAGCGGACCAAAATGCGGCATGGTGGTTATTCATGTTTAATGAAAAAAACGATAAACACGAACACTACAAAACAATAAACGTGGAAAACCAAAAACAGTCCTATCTGGTGCAAACACAGAGACAGGAACAATCACCCACAAACACACAGTGAAACCCAGGCTACCTAAGTATGATTCTCAATCAGAGACAACTAATGACACCTGCCTCTGATTGAGAACCATACTAGGCCGAAACATAGAAATGCCCCAAAACATAGAAAAACAAACATAGACTGCCCACCCAACTCACGCCCTGACCATACTAAATAAATACTAAACAAAGGAAATAAATGTCAGAACGTGACAGTACCCCCCCCCCCCCCCAAAGGTGCGGACTCCGGCCGCAAAACCTTGACCTATAGGGGAGGGTCTGGGTGGGCGTCTGTCCGCGGTGGCGGCTCTGGCGCGGGACGCGAACCCCACTTCACCATTGTCTTAGTCCGCCTTATTGTCCGCCTCCGTGGCTTTCTCACCATGGCAACCCCTCTCAATGACCCCACTGGACAGAGGGGCAGATCGGGACAGAGGGGCGGCTGCTTGGGACAGAGGGGCGGCTGCTCGGGACAGAGGGGCGGCTGCTCGGGACAGAGGGGCGGCTGCTCGGGACAGAGGGCGGCTGCTCGGGACAGAGGGGCGGCTGCTCGGGACAGAGGGGCGGCTGCTCGGGACAGAGGGGCGGCTGCTCGGGACAGAGGGGCGGCTGCTCGGGACAGAGGGGCGGCTGCTTGGGACAGAGGGGCAGCTGCTCTGGGCTGAGGGGCTCTGGCGGCCCCTGGCTGACTGGCGACCCCTGGCTGACTGGCGGCACTGGCGGCCCCTGGCAGACTGGCGGCACTGGCGGCTCCTGGCAGGCTGGCGGCACTGGCGGCGCTGGGCAGACTGGCGGCACTGGCGGCGCTGGGCAGACGGGTGGCTAAGGCGGCGTTGGGCAGACGGGTGGCTCAGGCGGCGCTGGGCAGACGGGTGGCTCAGATGGCGCTGGGCAGACGGGTGGCTCAGATGGCGCTGGGCAGACGGGTGGCTCAGGCGGCGCTGGGCAGACGGGTGGCTCAGGCGGCGCTGGGCAGACGGGTGGCTCAGGTGGCGCTGGGCAGACAGGAAGCTCCGGCAACGCAGGAGAGACGGGTAGCTCAGATGGCGCTGGGCAGACGGGAAGCTCCGGCAACGCTGGAGAGACGGATAGCTCAGATGGCGCTGGGCAGACGGGAAGCTCCGGCAACGCTGGAGAGGAAGGCTCTGGCAGCGTTGGACTAAGGAGATCTGGCAGCGCCGAACAGGCGGGAGACTCTGGCTGCGCTGTAGAGGAGGAAGGCTCTGGCAGCGCTGGACAGGCGGGACGCACTGTAGGCCTGATGCGTGGTGCTGGCACTGGTGGTACTGGGCCGAGGACACGCACAGGAAGCCTGGTGCGGTTGCTGCCACCGGAGGGCTGGTGTGTGGAGGTGGCACAGGATGGACCGGACCGTGAAGGCGTATTGGAGATCTTGAGAGCAGGGATGGCACCAACCGCCCTGGCTGGATCTTCCGTCTAGCCCGGCAGATGTGAGGAGCTGAGATGTAGCGTACCGGGCTAAGCACGCGTACTGGGGACACCGTGCGTTCCAACGCATAGCATGGTGCCGGACCAGTACCACGCCCGCCACGGTTAGCACTGCTAGGCGCACTGCAGTGCGTCCTCTGCCTGCGCTCCGCTCGTGCTGGGCAAATGTGGGAGTGGAGCCTAAGGGAGAGGTGCGTGTAGTAAGCACTAGATCTCCTGTGCTTACCCACAGCCCGGTTCAACCTGTGCCTGCACTCTGGAGGGTCCGGGCTAGAGTGGTTGTCCAGCCTGGGGAAGTGGTACCAAGGTTGCGCACCAGAGCTCCAGTGCTCCCCCACGGCCCGGTCCTTCAGGTGCCTCCTCCTAACACCAAGCCTCCTGAAGGTCTCCCCAGCCTGGTGGTTCCTGTGGCAGCCCCACGCACCAGGCTGTCTCTCTGTCTCCTCCCTGCAGGTGGTCCTGTCTCTCCGGCGCTGCTGCCGGAGCCTCCCGCCTGTCCGGCGCTGCTGCCGGAGCCTCCCGCCTGTCCGGCGCTGCTGCCGGAGTCTCCCGCCTGTCCGGCGCTGCTGCCGGAGTCTCCCGCCTGTCCGGCGCTGCTGCCGGAGTCTCCCGCCTGTCCGGCGCAGCTGCCGGAGTCTCCCGCCTGTCCGGCGCTGCTGCCGGAGTCTCCCGCCAGAGCCCCTCATCCCAGAGGCGCCAGAGCCCCTCATCCCAGAGGCGCCAGAGCCCCTCAGCCCAGAGGCGCCAGAGCCCCTCATCCCAGAGGCGCCAGAGCCCCTCTGTCCCGAGCAGCTGCCCCTCTGTCCCGAGCGGCCGCCCCTCTGTCCCGAGCTGCCGCCCCTCTGTCCCGAGCTGCCGCCCCTCTGTCCCGAGCTGCCGCCCCTCTGTCCCGAGCGGCCGCCCCTCTGTCCCGAGCGGCCGCCCCTCTGTCCCGAGCTGCCGCCCCTCTGTCCATTGAGAAGAGTGGCCATGGTTAGGAAGCCACGGAGGCGGACAATGAGGCGGACTAAGACAATGGCAAAGTGGGGTCCGCGTCCCGCGCCAGAGCCGCCACCGCGGACAGACGCCCACCCAGACCCTCCCCTATAGGTCAAGGTTTTGCGGCCGGAGTCCGCACCTTTGGGGGGGGGGGGGGGGGGGGGTACTGTCAGGTTCTGACCTTTATTTCCTTTGTTTTGTATTTATTTAGTATGGTCAGGGCGTGAGTTGGGTGGGCAGTCTATGTTTGTTTTTCTATGTTTTGGGGCATTTCTATGTTTCGGCCTAGTATGGTTCTCAATCAGAGGCAGGTGTCATTAGTTGTCTCTGATTGAGAATCATACTTAGGTAGCCTGGGTTGCACTGTTTGTTTGTGGGTGATTGTCTATGTTAGTGGCTTGTGTCAGCACAGGTCTAATTTGTAGCTTCACGGTCGTTAGTTGTTTATTGTTTTGTATGCAGTGTTCAGTACTTTCTTTATTAAATATTCACTATGAACACATACCACGCCACGTTTTGGTCCTCCGATCCATCTCGCCTCTCCTCTTCAGATGAAGAGGAGGACGACCGTGACAAATACTGTAACCGTGTTTTAGTGTGAGGTTTCAGTGGATTTATGTAAATCACAAAGCTGCTCAGCATTTCCTGTAGTGCAGGAAAATTCTAAGCAACAAAAGAGTGATCAAATTAAGATCCTACATCTATAGTGGATAACACGTGAATTGGATACTGATCAGGAAGCTTTTAGCTCAGAATCTCAGGATTATTACACCTCTGATGAATAAATAAAGCTTTCTAAATGGCAAGGTAGAAGCCAGACTATTTTCCAGTAAATAAAAGTAAAATTACTGTGGCGTAAACAACATTTTTACCTATAATGAAATATGATACATTTTTCAATCAGGCTGTAAGTGGTCTATGAAAGTCAGCAATAACACCAAATAGAACTTGATTTTGAGAAGATTGCACTGCAAGAATTGCTGCAAGTACATGATGAAGTGGAACATTTTTAAGCCGTTGTTATAAGATACTGTGTGAGTGACTCGCTCTATGGTGTGTGTACATGCATTTGTGCGAACATAAGTGAATACACTAGTAAAACAACTGAACATAGAGTACATTTCTAATATTTCCTGTTAAGTTTTATGCTATCATGTTGTACTCTACTGTTAAAACTGATCCTCATGGACTGAATGTGCACGTGGAGGCTGCTGAGGGGAGGATGGCTGTTAATAATGGCTGGAATGGAGTCAATGGAATTGTATCAACCACTAGGAAACCACATGTTTGAAACCATTTCATTGACTCCATTCCAGCCATTTTTATGAGCCGTCCTCCCCTCAGCAGCATCCACTAGTGTGCACTCACTGTTAAAGATCAATAATCCTTCCCAAACAAATTATGCCAAAGTGTTGTGTGTATCATTAGAGTTTAAACAAGATGTTAAATGATGCAAAGGTCGATATTATGTGCTGTTCAGTCAGAGACTGGAAGTGGCATTTACCTGATTTTGTGCTGCTTTTATATTGTCAGGGAACTCTCGAATGGCGGTCTACATACAGTGCATTCAGAAGTATTCAGACACCTTGACTTTATCCACATTTTGTTAGGTTATTCTACAATGTATTAAATTGTTGTTGTCTCAAAATCAATCAACACACAATATCCCATAATGACAAAGCAGAAACAGGTTTTCAGAAATGTTTGCTAACTTTGTTGAAGCACCTTTGGAAGCAATTAGAGCCTTGAATCTTCTTGGATATAATAATACAAACTTGGCACACCTGTATTTGGGGAGTTTCTCCTATTCTTCTCTGCAGATCCTTTCAAGCTCTGTCAGGTTGGATGGGGAGCATTGCTGCACAGTTATTTTTTAGGTCTCTCCAGAGATGTTCAATCAGGTTCAAGTCCGGGCTCTCAAGGACATTCAGAGACTTATCCCGAAGCCACTCCTGCGTTGTCTTGGCTGTGTTCTTAGGGTCGTTGTCCTGTTAGATGGTGAACATTCACCCCAGTCTGAGGTCCTGAGTGCTCTGGAGCAGGTTTTCATCAAGGATCTCTCTGTACTTTGCTATGTTCATCTTTCCCTCGATCCTGACGAGTCTCCCAGTCCCTGCAGCAAAAAAACATCCCCACAGCATGATGCTGCCACAACCATGCTTCACTGTATGGATGGTGCCAGGTTTCCTACAGACGTGACACTTGGCATTCAGGCTAAAGAGTTCAATCTTGGTTTCATCAGACCAAAGAATCTTGTTTCTCATGGTCTGAGAGTCCTTTAGTTGCCTTTTGACAAACCAAGTGGGCTGTCATGTGCCTTTTACTGAGGAGTGGCTACCACTCATAAAGGCCTGATTGGTGGAGTGCTCCAGATGCCTATCCTTCTGGAAGGTTCTCCCATCTCCACAGAGGAACTCTGGAGCTCTGTCAGAGTGACCATCGGGTTCTTGGTCATCTCCCTGACCAAGGCCCTTCGTCCCCAATTGCTCAGTTTGGCCAGGCGGCCAGCTCTAGGAAGTCTTGGTGGTTCTAAACTTTTTACGTGTAAGAATAATGGAGGCCAGTGTGTTCTTGGGGACCTTCAATGTTGTAGAAATTCTTTGGTACCCTTCCCCAGATCCGTGTCTCAACACAATCCTGTCTCAGAGCTCTATGGACAATTCCTTCAACCTCATGGCTTGGTTTTTCCTCTGACATGCACTGTCAACTGTGGGACCTTATATAGACAGGTGTGTGCCTTTCCAAATCATGTCCAATCAATTGAATTTACCACAGATGGAGTCCAATCAAGTTGTAGAAACATCTCATGGATGATCAATGGAAACAGAATGCACCTGAGCTCAATTTCGAGTCTTATATCAAAGGGTCTGAATACTTATGTAAATGAGTTATTTCCATTTATATATATATATATATATATATATATATATATATATAAATTAGCAAGCATTTCTAAAAAACTGTTTTGTTAAGGGGTATTGAGTGTAGAAAACGATAAATAAATTACATAGCTTCCTGAAATTAGATGTACATAATATCCACTATACTGTGTATATCACTAAGGCAACAGTCCTAGCTCACAGTTAGAGGATAACACAATGCGTGGCTAGGTACTGATCAGGAAGCTATTAGCCCAGCCACAGCATCTCAGATTGAAAGCACCTCAGATAAGTCAATCAACCGTCGCTAATTATGAGATTACCAAACACAAGGTATTCGACAGTAAAAGACAGGAGAGCGTGTGTCGCAGGCATTTGTCGCGGGTCACTACCTCACACGAGAGCCATTTGAACGTAATCTTTTTTACATTTTTTTTAATCAAAATGCGTTTTTTGGCAGTAATGCCTTCTCAAACATGTGAACTTTCATGTGCCTTAATAACAAACTTGTATGCCATCTGGGAATATGAATACAATTGCTAAATTACAAGCCTAGTTGGTTTAGCCACAGAAAACGACAGCAACCTTCAAACTAGCCATGATTGGCTGAGATAATGAGTGGGTTGGACTTGCTGAGAGGTGAGTTCGGATTGGTCTGCCATATAGCACGCTTCTGTCTATTTGAGCTGGTTAGTATGTGTAGGTAATCCTGTCTAACGCGGCTTTAAAATATATACAGTGCCTTGCGAAAGTATTCGGCCCCCTTGAACTTTGCGACCTTTTGCCACATTTCAGGCTTCAAACATAAAGATATAAAACTGTATTTTTTTGTGAAGAATCAACAACAAGTGGGACACAATCATGAAGTGGAATGACATTTATTGGCTATTTCAAACTTTTTTAACAAATCAAAGACTGAAAAATTGGGCGTGCAAAGTTATTCAGCCCCTTTAATTTCAGTGCAGCGAACTCTCTCCGGAAATTCAGTGAGGATCTCTGAATGATCCAATGTTGACCTAAATGACTAATGATGATAAATACAATCCACCTGTGTGTAATCAAGTCTCTGTATAAATGCACCTGCACTGTGATAGTCTCAGAGGTCCGTTAAAAGCGCAGAGAGCATCATGAAGAACAAGGAACACACCAGGCAGGTCCGAGATACTGTTGTGAAGAAGTTTAAAGCCGGATTTGGATACAAAAATATTTCCCAAGCTTTAAACATTCCAAGGAGCACTGTGCAAGCGATAATATTGAAATGGAAGGAGTATCAGACCACTGCAAATCTACCAAGACCTGGCCGTCCCTCTAAACTTTCAGCTCATACAAGGAGAAGACTGATCAGAGATGCAGCCAAGAGGCCCATGATCACTCTGGATGAACTGCAGAGATCTACAGCTGAGGTGGGAGACTCTGTCCATAGGACAACAATCAGTCGTATATTGCACAAATCTGGCCTTTATGGAAGAGTGGCAAGAAGAAAGCCATTTCTTAAAGATATCCATAAAAAGTGTCGTTTAAAGTTTGCCACAAGCCACCTGGGAGACACACCAAACATGTGGAAGAAGGTGCTCTGGTCAGATGAAACCAAAATTGAACTTTTTGGCAACAATGCAAAACGTTATGTTTGGCGTAAAAGCAACACAGCTGAACACACCATCCCCACTGTCAAACATGGTGCTGGCAGCATCATGGTTTGGGCCTGCTTTTCTTCAGCAGGGACAGGGAAGATGGTTAAAATTGATGGGAAGATGGATGGAGCCAAATACAGGACCATTCTGGAAGAAAACCTGATGGAGTCTGCAAAAGACCTGAGACTGGGACGGAGATTTGTCTTCCAACAAGACAATGATCCAAAACATAAAGCAAAATCTACAATGGAATGGTTCAAAAATAAACATATCCAGGTGTTAGAATGGCCAATTCAAAGTCCAAACCTGAATCCAATCGAGAATCTGTGGAAAGAACTGAAAACTGCTGTTCACAAATGCTCTCCATCCAACCTCACTGAGCTCGAGCTGTTTTGCAAGGAGGAATGGGAAAAAATGTCAGTCTCTCGATGTGCAAAACTGATAGAGACATACCCCAAGTGACTTACAGCTGTAATCACAGCAAAAGGTGGCGCTACTAAGTATTAACTTAAGGGGGCTGAATATTTTTGCACGCCCAATTTTTCAGTTTTTGATTTGTTAAAAAAGTTTGAAATATCCAATAAATGTCGTTCCACTTCATGTTTGTGTCCCACTGGTTGTTGATTCTTCACAAAAACATACAGTTTTATATCTTTATGTTTGAAGCCTGAAATGTGGCAAAAGGTCGCAAAGTTCAAGGGGGCCGAATACTTTCGCAAGGCACTGTATATATATTGCTTAGTAGAACTGCATAAGTGTTGCTCTCCACTTTCTGGAGTGCCTAATTTTGAAATCGGTGGAATTAGAGTATGATAGCTAAGGAGATGGAGAAAACACCTGTCTCCGGATTGCATCTTCAAACTAAGGGCAACAATGGCATCCATGACAGGGAGAAGCATCCAGCCATGATGTATACTGATAAGTCAAACTAGCTACATTTTCAGATATTATGCATGTCTAATTTTGACATATAGTATTTTAATTTCGAGTTAAAGTGAACTGTTAGCTAGCTAGCTAATGTTAGCTGGCCGGCCCGCTAGCTAGCGTTATGTGTATGATCTTATTATTCGTATCTCAGAGCCATTTGCTTTGCTTGTTATAGCCTAATGTTATCTAGCTAACATTGAACCTGGTTGGTTAGGTACCTGCAGATTTATGCAGGGTAGTAACGTCCTGAGTTGTGATTATGGTTCATTGTTTAGCTAGCTAGCTAGCTACATGTCTTGGCAAAAGACTCCGCTATGCAAGTGTCCACTTTAATAGAATATCACTGCGACAACAGTTAGCCAGTTAGCTTGGGTGCTTGACTGCTGTTGTTAGGACAGAATGCCTGCCTCTTCCCATAAAGAGATTGGTGGAGCTAAAGCTTAAGAGGGTGTGAACAATGCTGAATGGGTGTAGACAAAGAAGAGTTCTCCAGTAGGTAACAAAACAAACAAAGTCAATTTTCTCAAAAGTGAGGTTACAAGTTTATCAACTTTCAAAGCAGAATGACTTTCTCATTGTTCCTCAAAAACAGTGTATGATATATAATTTTGTAGCTCTGTGTCTCTGCTTTTATCCAATGTAAAAAACACTATTTCAGATTTTGCTACATAAGACCGAATCAAGGCGGTTGGTCACATTTATCAATGAGGTTGTAACTAGTCTGTGAAAATCAATAATGACACCAACATGTGTGATGTTTTGAGTGGAAAGCACCAAAAATTGGGGGCATGTTAGGTAAACAAAGATACAGCACTCTAAAGGATGCTGCATCTGGAGAAAAACTGATTAAATCAAGGTACTCCATGCAAATGGGCTGCTCAGAGAGGCGAAAAGGGTAAACACTTTCACAGTGCTGGATATGATGAGATGCTTATTCTTAATCTCCTAGTAACACCCCAACATTAAACAAAGCAGGCACAGTTCATTTTGGTTGATTACAGAGCAATGAGATTGTGAGAAGATTTTCAAATGCATCAGTAAACTAAGCGCTCAAATTTAAGGTCACAATGTGGACCCCATTCACTGATCCTGCTACTTTTCTCTCAAAATAGTCCATTGTGCAAAGTAAATATTGTGGCGCTTGTTTTCCAGACGGAATACCACAACAACAATAACAAGGTAACACAGAACAAACAGGCTACCATCAGTCCTGAAACACGGTAACTCAAGTGATTAAAAAAAGACACAGCACGTTTATGGTTTATCTTTTTCAAAAGAGTAAAAACATTTAATAAAACGGACCTGCTGGTGCGAATAAATATTGTACTTAAAGCTACAATTGATCATTAGGCTACTTTCTCTGAATTCAAAGCATTGTCAAAAATAAAACATACAAAAAGGAACCCTTCCATTGCCTTAATCATAATGAATAATGTGTCATTATCAGTAAACCATCAACCTGACATTGGACTGACATTGGCATGGCTCGGTTATTGGATGTGGTTCAACTCTATTCACAGTCTCTTTGAGAATTCCTACATGTCCGTGGAGGAGTCAAATACTGACCATCCATCTTAGGTAAAAATAGAGAGAAACAAATTATCATTGTAATAGATGAAAGACACTGAGACACAAATAAAACACAGACATTTCTGTCAAAACACCTGTGGCAGTACTGTTTGAATGACCAACCAGTGACATGGGTAGATAGATGAAAGAATGTTGATAATACTCAGTTTTGATCTGAAGTCTAAACACACCTTTTCACTTTATTATACATTATAATTAGTGTGATTATGTGTGAGCTCCCAGCCTATATTTCCTCCCAATCAAAGGAACTGCACTAGTGCAAGCAACATTAATTAGTCATTGAGTTGTGGACAAGAGATGAAAAGGTCTGTTTTAGTTTAGTTTTTGTCACGTGACTAGGGTGGGCATTCTATGTTCCTTTTTCTATGTTTTTGTATTTCTTTGTTTTTGGCCGGGTATGGTTCTCAATCAGGGACAGCTGTCTATCGTTGTCTCTGATTGAGAACCATGCTTAGGTAGCTCTTGCCCACATGGGTTTTGTGGGTAGTTGCTTTCTGTTTTGTACCTGACGGAGCTGTTTCAGTTGTTCTTTTTTTTTTTTTTAAACGTTGTATTTAGTGTTCAGTTCTATTTAATAAGTTAAGAACACGTGCTGCGCTTTGGTCCTCACCTTCTTCCACCAACGGCCGTTACAGTTTTTAGTTTAGTTGTTTTTTGGTGGGGGGGACTACATGATCACAGTATTTGAATATTTTGCAAATATACTGTACACACACACATATAGACATGTGGTTAGCATGTATTGTATGTAGTAAGACAGAGATGCAAAATTAACAACAATTAAGCTTCTGTACCCCACAGTCAGCAGTTCTTCAGAAGTCACCTTCACAGATTAAACAGGCTTCATCACAAAGGGCTCAGGAACATTAATCTACATTTGGTCTATTTAAAAGTAATAAGCCATAATGACGCACACAAACTAGTTAGTACCAGTCATTCCATTCTAGCCAATTTAATGCATTTTACATGATTGAATATGACTTTCGGTTTAATTACATTTGCTTTAACTGTTCAGTATATTTGATTTTTTTTTTTTGTGGAGTAGAGTGCCGTTTTCAAGCAAACATCCTATGAGATGCTGTATTACTATCCTTTTGCTCAGACCACTGACATCTATCCAGGCTACCCAACCACATCGCTCCAGCCAAGCACTATGCCTACTATCATTTCTTCTCCACGTAGCGATAGATAAAGCAGGGGCATTAAATTCAGTATGAGTCATCAGGCTAACTAACATCACCCTGGGGGTCAACACAACACATTGCAACCAGCCTGCCTCTGAATGTTACACCCTGTATCTTAAATTATTAGATATTGATCGAAAATTAAATTTGATGGACGCCCAACCTTTGATTCTTACCTTGTAAAGTAAGGGTGCTTGTCCCAGTTTTAATAGTGCAATCTGGTTGGTGACATTCATTGTAGTTCTGGCTCTTCTCATGTCCTCCAAACCTCCATACTGCACATCCACTACTACCGCCTTAAATGGAGAAAGGAGAAAAGAAATATCAGACTACTTTAAACCATTGGTACAAAAGGCAAAAATGATGAATGGCAACTGAATCGGAAATAATAAGTGCAAACATTTTGCAAATGGCATCCACAATCACACCTGTGGTGGGGTTTGGAAGGCACAATAATGACTAATGAACGTCTGTCTGTGTGCTGGAGGAGCCAGACTGAAAGTTAAAGAAAAGTCGTGGAGTTGAGCGAGGAGTCACAGCAGTGATGCTATTTCTGAGTGGGACTCTCCTGCTGCATTACCTGGGCGCAATTCATTTTTCATGTGGCCTGGGGGCAAATGAAATGCGATGCCGGTAAGCAGAGTACATCTCGTTTGCATGAGGAGAACAGGGGAGTGGGAGATTTATCATCCTTGTCAGCATTTGCATCATAAAAGCGCTCCGTTAAACTCTACGGAACAGACACCAAATTGAAATACAGAGAGATTTCTAGTCTGACTGAGATTCTCTTTTTTCTTTCCAGAGGTAATGAAATTAACGATGTTGCTTGCCGCACTGAGCGTATTTCTTCTGTACACCAGATGAATTCTTCCCCGTTCACTATTCATCTGGCCTATGTGGTGGATGAGGGAGGCAATGTTTGTTTTTCCATCAGCCTGATTGAAAGTAGCAAAAATCCCCCAATAATGAACTATTATCATGTTGAGGAGTTAAATTGCCACCTCAATCAGGGGCTGTTATTATGCCTCAGACAGAGAGGGTGGCAACATGTCCTGCTTGAATGAGGAGCAAATTCAATTCCCTCTCAATAAAATGTAAATTGAACACATCTACTGTAACGTAATCATACCAGAATGAGAGCCATCCATCACATGCAACAGTAGATCATTACAAACAATTATAAACACTGGGATTGTTTACTAAAAATCACCCACCTCCACAAACACACACTGCATTAACCAGCATGTCCCAGTATATGAGCTTGGTATAGTAAAAATTCATAAGGCACTCTGTTGAGGCTTAGATGGGGGTGGACACGGAGACTGGAAGGGGTACTCATACACCACTGGTCCAGAGAGGTACTGCTGAATTAGTAAGAATATCTATTCCCCTTGGTGGATGTCTTTGTTTGGTCTGGGTCCAGCAGGAGACATCCTGGCACAGGCTCATGTATTTAAAAAGCTATTATGTGGAGTTAACAATCAGAGCCAGAAGAGGCAGTATGCCTTCTTTTCTCTACCCTGCTCTGCTCTGGCTGCTCCTCACTCAGAGTTAAAACACTGCAGTTCTCCAGAGCCAGCTTGACAGAAACAATGGCTGAATTGTCTATATGAAATTAGATTTCCTTGCTATCAAATATTAACACAAGATGACTTACAGAAAGTGTAATGAGGCAAGGCCATGCATTCATTTTTAAATAGGTACTGTCATACTATTTCCTTCTGAGCAAATCTCAAATCAATGGAAATCACCACTAAAAAGAGACAGTGAGATGAAAGATAGTGATATAAAGTAAGTCTGAATGCACGCAATTTTTATGATACCTTATTTACATAAGTATTCAGACCCTTTGCTATGAGACTTAAAATTGAGCTCAGGTGCATCCTGTTTCCATGAGATGCTTCTACAACTTGATTGGAGTCCACTTGTGGTAAATTCAATTGATTGGGCATGATTTGGAAAGGCACACACCGGTCTATATGAGGTCCCACAGTTGACAGTGCATGTCAGAGCAAAAACCAAGCCATGAGGTCAAAGGAATTGAGCTCTGAGACAAGGATTTGCAGCATTGAAGGTCCTCAAGAACATGGTGGTCTCCATCTTTATTAAATGGAAGAAGTTTGGAACCACCAAGAGTCTATCTTGAGCTGGCCACCTGGCCAAACTGAGTAATCGGGGGAGAAGGGCCTTGGTCAGGGAGGTGACCAAGAACCCGATGGTCACTCTGACAGAGGTCCAGAGTTCCTCTGTGGAGATGGGAGAACCTTCCAAAAGGACAACCATTTCTGTAGCACTCTACCAATCAGGCCTTTATGGTAGAGTGGCCAAATGGAAGCCACTCTTCAGTAAATGGAAGAAGCCACTCCCCAGTAAAAGGCACACAAAAGCCCGCTTGGAGCTTCCCAAAAGGCACCTAAAAGGGATATTTATGTTTTTGTTTTATAAATTTGCAAAAATGTCTAAAAACATGTTTATGCTTTGTCATTATGGGGTATTGTGTGTAGATTGATGAGAGGGGGGATAAAAAATCAATTTTAGAATAAGGCTGTAACGTAGCAACATTTTGAAAAAGTCAAGGGGTCTGAATACTTTCCGAATGCACTGTAGTTTATTGATGTGTTGCATGGCTCAAACAATTATAATTCATTCTTCAAACAGAGCCTGATTACCCTGAGGAGGATCCCCGTGTGACCACTGAGGATGTACAGCTCTACCAAGCTAAAAATGGTCTTGTTATACTACATGTTTGTCACGCCTGCTTCCGATCTTCCCCCCTGGCGCTTGAGGACGCCAAGCTGCCCTGTATTACGCACTCCTGCCACCATCATTACGCACACCTGCCTTCCCTCGTCACGCACATCAGCGATATTGAACTCACCTGGACTCAATCACCTGTTTATTACCTCCCTATATTTGTCAGTTCCCCAGCTCTGTTCCCGCTGCTGCATTCATTGTAGTCTGTCTTTGTATTTCCCAGTTCTAACGCTGTTCCTGTCCTGTTGCATGTCCGTTCCTAATTAAATGTCAACTCCCCGTACCTGCTTTTCTTCTGCAGCGTTGTTCCTTACAATGCTGTTGTTGTTGTTGATGATGTTGTTTTCTTCCAGCCTACCTTCCTTCGCTATATTGTTCCAGATTCATTTTCATTGTAAAGTTGGAGATGATTTGACAAGGCAGTAAAGTACAGTTGGATGACTAAGATAAAGAGAGAAGTACATATTTTCTCTGTATGAAAGAAAGATAATGATGGTCACTGCCCAGCTTTAAATAGGACTTTTACCAAATGAACCCCACAAACTCATGAAACAGAATGTATTTCTATGCCATTAGTGAAAGACTGAGTGTGGAACAGCATGATCTTTGAGATAACTTCCTAATGTCCGCTCTTTAAAAATGTATAGCTGCGCAGTGAATTTGATCTCCATTGCCTTCTCTCCATACATCCTCTGATGGCTGGCTTGTGTTAAGGTGGGCTTTTAATGCTTGCATATTTCATATATGTTCAATTAGGTTACAACTGTCAGTATGTTTTCCCTGCAAGAGGGGGTGAATTCTTTACTCTCTCTCTCTCTCTGTGATCCTGAGAATGGGGAGTGGAATGGGGAGTGGACTAATGAGAATTGCTCACTGACCCCTCCGTCACAGCGACAGGCTCAGAGATGACAGATCCCATGGAGCCTCAGCCCAGCACATTACTATGGAGTCCCCAGGCCTTTCATCCATCAAACCAGCAATATTTGTTTTTCTAAACTGACGTTTAGATATTGCAAATGCCATTTAATTCAAGGCAGCACACTGAACAGTGCATGGATCCAGGCCTGTGATGGATGGCTTTGACTCCTGTTTTGGGGATACAGATGCAGAGGACTAGGCTTGGAGTATACTTTGCATTCAGTCTTAGTATTCTCCAACTGTTCTCCTGTACCTTTAGCCCACTCAGCCCTCAAGGGGATAACAGCCATTTCCTTCAGACACTCTCTCTCTGTGTTCCCCTGGAGACAGAAAGCATAACCTCTAAAAATAGCCCTGCTATATTTCTTATGTCTGCAAGTGTGTGGACAGACTTGCATAATGACTTGGATTAACCTTCAATCTCAAGGATGCATTTGCGCCTGTGTCTTGTAAATATACTGACTGTAGCCAGCAGTGCTCTCATATTCCTGCAGGGAGGGGATGTTTATTGTGACTCATAAAATTGGACTGTGATGTTGATATACCTGAACTGGGAACCAACTTTAACATTTACGTCTTGACCTTTCTCTGTGGCCTTTTGGGTGATCACCGCTGTGAGGGAGAAGCAGGGATGCGAAACAAAGATAACTGGAGCCAGCCAGGTAGAGGGCAGGGCTGCTACTACCATTCAAGTCAGGAAAATCACACACACATATGGTGACAATAGTTGGAGGTGGAGAACTAGGAGATGACTGGGGAACATAGCATTAACCAGCCTGGGGTTAGTGCATTCTGCTGTACATGCAGAGAATGAGACAGGGTGAGTGTGCTGTACCTCTAGACTGCCCGTGGCAGAGTAGGCAGCGTAGGAGAAGTGTTGGTCTGCCGTGGGGTTGTTGTTGTGGTTCCTGGGGTCACACTGAGCCCCGCTGGGCAGGAAACACTCGTGGCTGGCCCGGTCCACAATTCTGCTGGAGGAGGGGCCAGGCAGGCTGAGGAGGACGCTGTAATTGGACAGCTGGACGTCTGTCAATCCCAGGTCTGTCCACTGTTGGTACAGGTGCTTAGCCCTGGCCTCCTCGTTGTCGTCTGATATGCTAATGAAAGGCCTGATGGGAGACAGAGAAAGAGATGTAGTTATGAATGTCTATTTACTACTGTGTGTGGCAGGAATCCTGGCAGATGCTTTGGAAACAGACTTACCAAAGCAATGACACATTATCAATTTGGCTAAGTAACAAATAGTTTATTTTTGTTATTGTTCACACTACCGGTGTTCAGGATATCTGTGACAGAATGAAGTCTACTTTTTTTCATTATTTATTTTGAGGACAGTCTTGGTAAATTGGTCTTAATCCAAAGCGTCAACATAAATGTCATAATTTCAACAACAAAAAAGTAATTTGTCAAGGAACTAGTTACCAAAAAAATAAAATTATTGACAGACAGCGTCTCTCAATCATTAACAATTTCAGGTTAAAAAAAATTGGTGGTGCTTTTAAGCTAAAATGTGTTGCCGCTTTTAGGGTTAAAATGTGAATAATGACTGAACAGAAAATGTTCTGAACAAATGCATGCACTAATAAAACTGTGAACACCTGTGAACACATTACCAACAGATGGAGGAGTAAATGGATGATAAAGGTACTCTTCTAGCAGTTTTCAACACTATGATATGATTTATCTACCATACTAAGTAATGCATCTAAAATGACATGCATAGTTACTATGAATACAATACAATGTAATATGATATTTTATAACTATACATATAATTGATCATTATGTCAAAGCAGAGCAGCAAAATTATGTCAAAGCAGATATTGAGCCAAACTACATTTAATTTAAATTCAATGTGTATGCTATCCTCTAAATCATGACTGATTCAATGTGTTCATGTTCATCTACCAAAAGACACAA